>NC_081186.1:120746083-121046083 GCF_029867415.1 Vicia villosa | reverse complement strand
CAAGTGCATATGATATGGTGTGTGTCGATTTGACGAGGTTTGGACTAAGTGAGACTTTCTTTCCACTTCATAGTCGACCGCCATTGGACGCGTCGAGCCGCATCATATGCATCGGGTATCTACGATCGCGGCACTTCGTCCAAGTGTTTTTGAAACCGGGGTGTCCGATACCGGCTACTTCTTGTCAATGGACGGCACATCGTTCAAATGAGGCGGAGACTTGGCCGGATCCTTTCGTTTCAAGAATGGCGGAGTTTGAAGAATTGATGAGCCAAGAGCGCGAGCAAAATGGAGAGCGGTCGAAGAACGTACCTATTTTGGACTTAGGATCCATCGATTGGTTCGTTGAATTTTAGTTTGTTCCGGATCGTTTTTTGTTTGTAATGACCATTTTTGTATGTATTGTTGTTTATCATATAAAATCGGACTGATTCAATACATATATAATATAAGTATGTTTTATGTCATCATTGTCTAATTTATGTCTGTTTTGAATTCCTTTTGTATTTTTTACACAAAACACTAAGCAATCAACAAAATGCAAAATTTACATCTGTTTCTGCATAATTCGGAAATGAACTTTCGAAATATACTAGTCTGCCTCCAATTTTCGGAAGTTCATTTCCGAAAAGACCACTGAAGCAGGATAAGGTTTGTTGGGCCATCATTGATCCAATAAGTCTATAAATACAACACACTCTTCTTCATCCTCTTCACACCTAGAAACACAAATGACACAAACCTACCCCCACCTAGCATTCGTCTACTTCACCACCGGCTACCCGATGCCGTTCCAATTTCGCTTCTCGCGCGACACGCCATTTGCGGAGTTGATAACGTCGCTCCACACGCTATTGCAATATCCCGAAAATCAAAAGGTTGTCAAGCTCGAGTACCGCTCGCCATCGCTTAACGACGAAAGAGACATTGAGTTCACACCTTTTGAGATCAAGAACAACGAAGATTTAGCGGTTTTGTGGACAACGTTCGACCGATTTTCTTCGAAGGGTCCGATCGAGTTGGACGCAAAACTTCAAAGATCGGGGGCCGACGTTATCAAAATGTTGACTCATCCTCACCTACTCGTGTTTAACAATATGTAACTTTAATCTTATGTAATGTGATCGATGTAATCTTCATCCGATTAAATAAAGCGAATCGTTCTTGTTTGTTATTTTTCTTCTGTCCAGACCTTATTTCGGAAGTGCATTTCCGAATTCCTCCAAGGGGGGTGAGTTCGGAGATGAACTTCCGAATACACCAATTTTCTGAAAAACAACTTTATTTCGGAGATGCATCTCCGAAATCAATATTTTTCATTAAAATATTCACCTTTTCGGAGATGCATTTGCGAAAACACATTTTTTTTCAATAAAAGTACGTTTTCGGAAATGAACTTCCGAAACAAGGGATATTTTTGTAAATTCACCAAAGGTGACCAAGAAGGTTAGGAGGTGGGTAAAGAAATTTTCTTTCTAAATATGGACTAGTCCAACCTTGAGATTTTTGTTGTGCCACCCCATTTAAATGTGGCACCCCCAATTTTCTATAATATTCAAAATATTTTTGTGAAATTGTTATTAAAAAACAATGCACAAAATATTCACTAGTGCAAGTTAAAAATCCGGTAGGAATAGAAAAATCAGATAGTCTATTATAAAAGTTTGGTATGTCTTTCTATTGATCTTTAAAAAAAAATCGAGGCATGGAAAAACATACTATTTAAAAAAACACCATGATTTACCTATTTGTTCACAAAATCTTGAAAAATTTGATAGTGTAAAATCACTTATTTTTTAAAAAGTCTGTGCATTTACCAGATATTTAACAAGGATATGAAATATTTGATAGTTTAAATTTTAACGATTGAGATTTTCTCGACAGTTTTGTACGACTAAGATTGCACCCACAATTGTGTGTGTGGTCCATAATGAATCCAAACTTGTATAAATAGAGATAATATGTTGCTTAAAAAAAATCTTAGAATGCCTCACTATTCGTATATGGCAATTGTGTACTTCAATGATGTGAAATCTCCTATTGATTTTTGGCTCCCCCTAGGACACCACCTGTCTTACTCTTTTGGGATCCAAATTGGATAATATGTTGCTCGCCACCGAGAACAAAAATGTGGGTAAGATCGAGTTTGTTGCATCATGGATTAATATTGATGGAATGGTGAAATTTAATCATATTGAGCTAAAAATTGATGAAGATTTGAAGGTTATGGGGAGAACACATCACCGTAGGCCCAGAAAGGGATCGGTCGAGTTTTATGCGACAATTTCTAAATCTGTCGACTATAAAATAAAGATGTTGAAACTGTTGAGTGAGAATATGGACTATGAATGATCTAGAGTCGGGGGTTGAATAGACATCCTAAGCTAAAAATTCGTTTAAAATAGTAATAAGACTTGTGCACAATAATTACTAATGACTACATATTCAGCCGTGGCTGTAGAAAGAGCAACATTGTGCTACTTCTTATTGTGCCAAGAAACTAAAAAATTTCCAAACATATGAAAAGTCCCACTAGTGTTTTTCCTATCCGACTTACACCAACAAAATCAGAATCACAAAACCTACTAAGCTACATTTTCTTCCTTTAGGAAACTAAAGACCATGATGCGAGGTTCCGTTAAGATACCTCACAATTTTTTTACGATCTTAAAGTGGGATTCCTTAGGACACGCTTGAAATCTAGCACACATACACACATTAAACATAATAAATGGCTTGCTCACGGTTAAATAGACTAAGGATCCTATTATACCTCGATATTTGGTAATGTTGATCTCTACTTCACTCTCATCTTTTTCTATCAGGAGATTTGACGACATGGGGTTGAGATTTTTTTCAAATTTTGAATATCAAACTTCTTGAGAAGCTCCAAGAAATAGTTCTTTTGGCTTATGAAAGTTCGCTTGCTTGATTTGCAATGTAAGAAAATAGGTAAGCTCTCCTATTAGAGACATCTCAAGTTCTCCTTGCATGATACTAGAAAACATCTTGCAAGGAGATTAACCTGTTGTCATACCCCAAAATTTACCTCCCACACTTCTCTCATAACAAGGTTTAAAAGCAAACTCCAAAACCTTGCTCACTCAAATGATCAAGATAATTCACAGTCAACTGATTCAAACTGGAGGGTCAATTACAATCAAAGCATGGTTCAAACCATGATCATTAGGCAAACATTAAGTGTAGGATGCATAAACATCATTTGATCAAGAATTGATCATGATTCCATTAATAGAAACTCAGAGATGAACAAATACAAAAAGGTTCAAATTGGGTTTCTTCAGGAGAAAGTCCATCCAACTTTGACTGGGCATAACTTTCACATGGAACATCAAAAATGCCCCACTCAAAGCCTATTTTGAAGGAAATTGGATTCTCTACAACTTTGTGTCTCACAAGCCAAGGCTAGAAATGCTTCATTTGAGAGATACAAGGCAAAAGATTACAGGTCACTTTCAGGCATCCTTCAAAAACAGTTTTTTCCCAAAGAGAATATGATCAAGATAAAAGCCTCAAATGAAAAATATGTTCCAAAGTGGCTTGTAGAGGACCTCTTGAGGTTTCTAAAAAGTATTAGATCTCCCTCATAGCTTAAAAATTGAGTGAGATATGCTTGATCAAAGTTAGATGATTCTAGAGGGCCAAATGTGAAAAAGGAGGGTTCAAATTAAGGAATTTTGCAAATGGGCCTATGGTTTTCTTATGCAAACTTGATCCACAAGTTATTAACATGCCCAAAATAAGATGCCACGAAATATAAACATATTATTTAATTTTTTAAAACATTTATTTCATAAAAAATTGATTTTATGATTTAAATAAGTAAGAAAATTAAATATTTTGTTAGAAAATATATTTTGTTGATTTCCAATCAATGTTAATGACAAAATATATTATTAATTTCGTGGTAATTGGATTAAGGAAAAATAAAATCAAATCTTGGCCAAAAAGAGAAACTTGTGATTCAAGAAACAAAACAAATTTCCAAAGATTGCAAGAATGGATTTGAAAGGCTTTGGGCTTGGTTCTTTGACCTAATTTGGTTCTCTATAAGTATGCAAGACAGAACAAAGGATTAGGGGACGCAAAAATCAGAAAAGAGGCACAAGCTCAAGAACACAAAAAGCTTGCAAAAAGGGGAATTCGGTTTTGGAGTTTCGAGAGGTTTCATCAAGAATTAAAGGTTGCAAAAGACTCCTTGAGGAATTCTGAACGTGTGGGAATCATTACTCTACTTCAGCACCCCCAGAATTATCTCATATTTGTCAAGGTAAGTCGTTTTAAAAAATCCTTCGATCCGACCAATATATGCATTCTCATTGATCATTGGCTGTATAATATAACTCATATGATGTTTGTGAACGTTTCTGGATGATTGAATTGAAGTTTGTGTGGTTTAGTTGTGTGTTTCCATTAACGACTGAGTTAAGGTCTAGGGTTTGCAAATTAAGGGTTTCTCATAAGGGTTAAATTGGAGTCAATTAGTGGCTTGAACGAGTTCGTGGGGGTGGGACGAGGACAATGAGTGGTTCGCGAAAGATTTATTTGCACAGGTGAGCTATTCGCTGTTTTGTTTTTTTGAGTTTGCTACGGAACAGAACTCTAGCAAAACCGTAGCTAAAATCCCAGAAAATGTCCAGGTCTGGTGGGGAAGATGATGAGGTGTCCCCATCTGGTTCGTCCATTTAAAATTTCGCGCGCGTCCCTATTATGTTTTATTGTTTTTTTTATATATTTGACTGAAGGTGTTTGTTATACACAAAGCGCGTTTAGCTGCGCTGGCATGAGTGTTTGGTGAGTGTCCCCAAGGGTGTGGGTTCGATACCCAGCTCTTTCTTATTTTGTTTCAAGAGTTTCTTCATGGATCCAGTGCGCCTCTTGCCATAGAGCCCACCATAATCCCTCAACATCCACCCTTTAATCCAATCACCCATACAGATCTAACGCCCCAAGATTAATTCCTCATATCATACACCCTCATAATAACCACACTGAATCATAACCTTAATAAACTTAATAAATTTTAATTATTTTGTTTTATTTTAATTAAAATACTTATTTTTAATATATATTAATTGTATTATAATTATTTTTTATTATAAAATAAATATATAATGATTATATTAAAAATTTTCAATTTGTTATTCGTGCCGATTAAATCGATTGATCGCTATGGTTAACAATGGTTTTAATTAAAATATTATTTAATTAAAATAAAAATCAAACTATATTTGATTAAATGGTTGCAATTATCTTATTGATTGTGATGATTAATCTCGCCTTGTTATAAATTTCAATTTGTTATTATTTGTAATCGTGTTAATCGGTTATGAGGGGTAACAATACAAAATAAAATTCACAAAAATAATAAAACACATTAATTCATTATTAGTGATAATTGAATCAATCGATTTGAATTGGTAATGGTGCAAAACCCCTAATCTCTTAACTATGGTGATCAAACCTATTGATCATTGCGGTTAATTGTGCCAAATCAGGGTTGTACGCCCGAATCCTAAAATAATTCTAAAATCCATTCAAAACTACAAAATCATCAAACTACGATAGGCTATTCAAAAAGCCTCTAAAAAACACATCTCTAATCAAATTCAATTCTAATGGCGTACAACCCTCCCCGAACTACGTAGACTCTGATCCTCCCTAAGGAGGTACGTAGGCACTTGGCAACAAGGCGAGTCCCCCTCTTCAAAATTCTAATCATGTCATTATAATTCTGTTTGCCATATTTCTTTATGAACCCTGCCATGAAACCCTGATCTTTGAATATTAGCCTTTAGGAAAGGGTTGAGGGTGCCTAACACCTTCCCTCAACCTGATTATAATAACTTACCCTGAATCTCGTATCTGTGTAGGGTTTCCTATTCGCCCTTCAGAATAGGTGGCGACTCTAAAGCTATAATTTTTAGGCAGGTTGCTACACCTGTGACACCAAATATAATATCATCAACATAAATTTGAACAAAAAGAATAAGAAACTTCTTAAGAAAATTACATTTTAATGCTAAAAACCATTTAATGAGAAAATACTTTAATGCAATGACACCACTAGTTTGATGCAGGTGAAAAATAATTTTGATGCAAATGAAAAATAGATTAATGACCACAATGAAAACAAAACAATTAATACTAAATAAGATAGATAAAGTGCAACTTCATGAAGATAGAGAAGAAGCGAACAACCATGCCAATTACGATGTTCTAGGACTTGTTGCATAAGTAAAGTTAGCAAATAACACAACTAATATTGCAAAAGCATAATACGATTAAAAATATGATTGGATACATCTTCCTTCATTAGTCTTGAGAATCCATTAAGATTCCTAGACACTCCTGCACAAAAATATCAATAGATAGAACTAGGTATCCAATTTCAGTTGGGTCCTTAGGGGTTAGTTAAAGAACACTTAGGTATGCAACCCATGGTACCATTAGGCACTTTGACATTCCTAATATGAAAAAGAGGCCCAATGTGATCCTTATTACCATAATAATAACATATAGCTTCAGTTGAAATACTCTTTCTATTTCTTCTATAAAATCGAGGGTTTTTCTCAAAGCTAATTCTCTTTCACTTGAAGACATAGAACTAGTAGTAGATAGAGAAATAGCTTGCGCCAATTTTCCTTTGAAATTTTCATTTTCAATTTTTAAAATTAGACAACTAACACAATCTATTTTTACCATCTTTTCAACTAAAGTATCAGAAGTACTAAAACGCTCATCTACGAGAGATGCACGCTCTTCCTATAAGGAACCTAAGGCACTATTAAGATCATTAATCTTCTTTTTGTGTTTTGAAATAAGTTTTCTTTCAAGAGAACTTTTCTTAAAAGCATCTAGAGCATTTGTATGTATTTTACTAAAAGCTTCGACAATTGTTTATTAGATGGTTTAACTTCATAACTTAAACTGGAATATAAAGAGGAACTCTCATCTTATTCTTCCCAAGAGATATAGGCTCTACGACATTTAGCATGTTTTCCCTTTGTCTTGTAGAATTCCTTATCCTTGTGATATTTGTTGAGACTCTGACACGTGGTTCTATAGTGACTCAATTTTCATCTTGCAAAGCATGTGACATCTTCTTAATTTTTCTTGTGCTCCTTCTTTTGTGAATGAGACTTTTTGAAGTTAATCAGATTTTTGTCGGAATATATTGATCGTAGCGTTTGACAAATAACCCCAGATCTTCTTATTTAGAAGAGTCTTTATCAAAACTATCACCTTCATCCTTATTTTTATTTATCCTTGACGACGGAGCTTTCAAGGATAGGTCCTGCTTCTCTTCTTTTACTTTCTATTTCTTCTTCAACTTTACTTTGCCTTTCGGCGAGCCTTTTCAGTTTATTCTCATGTTCGGTAAGCTTTTCAAACAATTTTGTGATATCCAATAAACTAAGATCATTTGACTCTTTTATGGGGGTAACCATTGACCGTCATTCTCTGTACATAGATCTCAGAATTTTGTTGGCAAAATCTTTGTTAGAAATGGTCTTTCGAAAAATTGTCTAGCTTGTTGATTAAATGGAGAAAATGAGTCTTCATGCATTCCATGGATTCTCCAAGTACCATTCGGAAAAGTTCATGCTCTTCTATCAACATATTTATTTGAGAATCTTTAATATTTTTAATACCTTCGTAGAGGGTTTGAAGAGTGTTCCACATATTTTATGCAATCTTATGATGTGAGGTAGAGAAATATAATTTGGCGCTTAATGCGGATATAAGTATATTCTTTGCCTTCAAATCATATGAAGCCTTTTGGCTTCATCATTAGTCCAATCTTTTAGGAGTTTAACAACATTATCGATTTCATTTTTAGGGATAAAAGGCTTGTCGGTAATTGCTACCCATATATTCTTGTCAACTGACAATTAAGTGAACATACATGTTATGTTTCCAATAAGTATAATTTTCGCCTTTAAAAAGTGAAAAATCATGTTTGATTCGAGTTAAATGCATTTGGTGATTTGAGTCAAGTATCAAAGTAATGTGGAACAAGATATGCACTTAAAGAGAAATCCATTTTTTGTGATTCGAGTCAAGAGTAAAGCATGATTCAACTCACACAAGCTATGGTTCGAGTTATGGTTTGGTCATGATTCGACTAAAACTTGGAAGACGGTGAAGAAGGCTTTGTGATTTGACTCATGTATAAACTGTGATTCGACTCACAGAGTGCATGATTTGAATCAAGGGCAAGTTGTGATTCGACTCGCAAGCTGCAGCAAAACCCTGAATTTGTTTGCCTTGTTTGATTCGACTCAAGGGAATGTGTGATTCGAATCAGATATCCAAAATCTCAAAAACTCAAGTTTTTACATATGTTTTGAGATCCTACTTTTTACACGATTTGAAGCAATCTCAATTATAGCCCTTTTGTTTTGGATTAAAGTTAGCTTATGTAATCATTTAGACCATTTTGCACCTTTTTATTTTGCTCATATTTTTATGATGATAAAATGAGAATCTGGATAAGCTTGTTAGATCACTAAATATGAAGAATTAGTAGTAGGACAATGATAAGGATGTAGATGTAGATATTTACTCATTGCATGAAAGGTACCAAATATATACTTGTTCAACTATTAGGATAAATGGACATAGGTAAGGGGATTTATAGCATAACTAGCGATTTATGAACTGAAACTTATTTTTGAATATCAAATATCTTAAGTAGCTCTTAAATATTTTAATTTTGAATGTTCCTTCATTTCTTTGATGAAATTGTAGGTTGAGGAAGTAGTGGAGCTCACATGTCACACATTCTAAGTTCATTGAATTAGAGAGCTTCACATTGCAACTCCTTTTGAGATATGTCCTATGAAATTATCAAGAGAATCCAAATGATGGATTCTCAATATAATAAATGGGAGATTAGTAAGTTATTATGGGAAATGTGTACGTCATTACCTTTCCACGTTGCCCCTTATGGGCCATTAGAAAATATACCAACACACAATCCCTCAATAATGAGAGCTTTACTAAGTGATTTAGTTTTTCTTTCCTCTCCTTATTTGGATGAGTCCCTTAGGTACGTATAGGTTGAGTCCTTCATGTATGGGGCGAGTCCCTCAAGTCTTGGGGAGTCCCTCATGTATGGGGTGAGTCCCTAATGTATGGAGAGATCCCCATAATCATAATTTGGGATACACCTCTAGGTGTAAATGAGGTGAATCATCATACGTCAGTTGAGGGAAATCCCCTAATGTCATTCAAGGTGAAATGTATGCGCGAAATTAAATGTGATCAATGATGGTTTATCCTTGGGACACCAAGTTGACCTTAATCCCCCCCCCCCACGCGTTAGAAGTGCGCAGAGCCTTTTGTAGCTGATGGGAAACCTAGGGAGAGATCCTTGATTACACATAGAAATGAGCGTTACATCCATATGATGGGCGCTTGATCTAATGAACTGGCGATTATGAAGCTATCGTGGGTGATGTGTCATGTAGTTCCCCTTCCACGCCACCCCTTTTCTGTGACCTTTCCAAATTTACCAATACAATCACATAAGATGATATTCAAGTTATTTCCAAAAGTGTAATGCAAGTATTCAATCTCATTTTGTAAGACTATGCATTCTACACACTTGATAGATTTATCTTGTAATATTTTTGAAGGAGTAGAAGGAGAGTCTTTAATTGAGAAAGTTATTTTTGTTCTAAGAAATTATATTTTCTCGATAAGAATTTTATTATAATTTTCAATAACGGAGATTGTTTTCTCAAAGATGGAGACAATATTTATCAATTTATTTGATTCATCACATAATTCTTTATAGATGGAGAAAAAATCATTATAAGTAAATTCTCATTAAAAATTTTTACCTCATTTTATTTTTGGTTTTCCATGAGTATGTTAGCTTTTTCCTCTTTTTTAGATTTATCAGATGAGTTGATGTCGTTGACATCCATAAAATGTAAGCTCTTTCTAATTCTTTTGTGGTAATCTATATCTTTCAAATTTCTTTTTGTTAGATCTATGATTTTATGGTTGACACAAATTTTGCTAAAACATGGTTATTATATGATGTTGAGCAAGATTTGGAACATCTTGACCAACTATCATGACAGGTTCTGCTGTCACGAGTTTTGATAGATGTTTTGCTAGATGTTGTGACATGCTATACCTGAACATCATGACAGTACAGACTAGTTTTTAATTCTTGAAGATTTGATTAAAAAAAATGAGATTCTAGTTCTCATACAGGTGCAGGCAATTAAGGAGTTTTTAGGGACAACACAAATTTTATTTAGTTTCATAAAAAGTATCTTTGATACTTTTTTTAGGAAACTTAGATTTGATTTGATTTGATTTGTTTCTATTTTATTTGAAGATCTTGCAGCTGATTGAAAAGGAGAAGATTGGATTTGTTTCAAGAGTCCAAACCCATACTGCAAAACCTAGTATAGAAAGCATTCACAATAAGAAACCGTGGTTGCAAATAAGGGTTTAGGTTTTGGGAGTTTTTCAATTTTTAGTATTTTTGTTTGTATATCACTCATGTAACTTTTGGTGCATTGAGTTTGACTGATTGTCACTTGATTGTGTATCAAGTTATTGTTCTTGATTGAAGCTTTTAAGCAAGGAGATGATAATTGTTTTTGATTGAAGCTTTTAAGAAAGATCAAGTATTGTTTATTGGAAAGTGTAATCTTTCTTTTTTGGTTCTGTTTGTCACTAGGATTTTTACGGGTACAGTTGCTGGGATTGTGACTATTTTTAATCACTGAGGTTATTGTGGGAAGTGAGAAGGGGTTCTCATATCTAGGAGGTTCCTAGGTAGAAAGATATAATTAGTGATTAGGTAATAAGTTTTAAATAGGGACTGTTTAGACTTTAAACTAATACTATTACAGTGAATTTCCTTCATGGCTTGGTAGCCCCTAGATTAGGTGGGTTACACTAAACTAGGTTAACAATTTATTGCATCTTTTACCTTCTGCAATTTAATTTTGCACAGTTTCTGTTTTGGTAAAAGAATTTTTCTGTCAGTCAACATATGTCATGACACCTGTCTTGACATTGTGTAAGTGTTGGGACATCAGTTTTGACACCTGTATTGTAAGTGCCAGAATTTCACTTCTGATTTAGCAGAGTTTCACTTTTCTCAACGAAAGCATATTAAAATGAAATTCGATCTTTCTTTACTTTTGTTCTTAAGACTTGGAGGTTGTTTTTCGTGCTTGATGAATTTTTGAATTTGCAAATTAGAGTATTCATGTCTTCATCACTTTCATCGAGGCATCTTTATTTTTATTATTCTTTTTCTTTGATCTCTTCATATTTTAGTGCAAAGTATTTCTTTTTCTTATTGCCTTTTTCACTTTCAGCAAGACGGTTTAGTTCAATCTCATGTTCCTACAATTTTCCAAACATAGTAGTCAAGTCCGTAAAAGAAAAATCTTTAGATTCAAAAATTGCAATAAATTTAGGTTTCTAGTTGTGATTCTAGCATCTAAAGAATTTATGAACCAAATCCTCATTTTAATTTTTTACTAGAGTTCTTTAGGGATTTACTGTATGAGTAAAAACTTTTTGCATAACATGGATATTTTCTTCCAGTTTTATTTTAAATAATTCATACTTATAGATTAATGTTTCCATCCTTGAACTTGTTACCTTGGAAGTACCTTCATGGGTAACTTGAAGGTTTCCGCATTTCCTTAGTATTATTATAGTGTCATATTCGAAAAAATTCATCCAAAACTAAAGCGACGATGATGATGGCTTTGGCTTTTAGATTGTATTATAGATTTCCTTTATCCTTTTTGGTCCATAGATTTATAGTTTTCTCTACGACTACATCCTTAACTTGATGAAAGGGGACAAAAGGACAATTTTTAACGTCATCCCAAATATTACAATCCATCCCTTTAATAAAGAAAATTCATTTTGTCTTTCCTGCTAGCATACCCTTACCATTGCAAGATGGGGGTTTGTTTATAGAATTTTTTGAAGTCACTTTTCCTTTTAAGATGATTAGTCTATATAAAAGAGTTAGGCTATGATACCACTTGTTAACCAAGTGACTGCAAACATGAGAGAGAGAGAGAGAGAGAGAGAGAGAGAGAGAGGTCAAGGGGTGAATTATGATTTAATTTTTTTTAATAACCATAAAGATTAAAATCAATTTTTAAGTTAATTTCTTAGAATAAGCTTGAAGAAGAAAAAGATTATGACATACAAATAAATAAAACAAATAAATGAGATTAAGGACAAGGAAAGAACACATCAAATTAGCTTGGTTTAACCCAAATCTATGAGACCTACATACAATCTCGAATTCCTTGAAATTTTTGACTATCAATTGAGCTTTTAGTACATGTTCATCTCATAACCTTTACACCAAGCCTTTATTATGTATTCAACTTGCAACCTTTTACACTGAGATTTTATCACAGTTTCAGCTTGCAACTTCTATACTATTTAAGTTTAAGAGAACAACACTTTTTAATTTTATAATACAAACCAGAATGACATCAACGGTTACATAAATTACTAGAAATTGGTTTATCTTTCATCACTAAAAATATATAAAGTGAACAAAGATTATAAAAAAAAGAGTGAGAGTAGAAAAGAAGTTTTTCTTCTACGTATTTTTCTGTGTTTTTAAATGACCAGAAGACATCTTTGTATTGTATCCAATCATTTATATTCATTAAAAAAATAAACTTGGGAAAATGCCCAAAACTGATCCATAATCGATTATGCCAAGACTATAATTGATTATGCATGGGCATTTTAAGAAAGTATTACCCATATCTGATCCATAATTGATTAGGCTCAAATCATAGTCAATTACTCGGTGAAAAACACTTTACAATTGATTATGCCACAACCATAATCGTTTGGAGGGCAACAAACACTTCATAATCGATTATCATTTAACCATAATTAATTATGCTTCAGCAAAAAAAAAACAGATATTTAGGTTTTCCAAAGAGTTTGAAAAAAATTGTGAGTGTGTGCATATATTTTAGTACTAAGATAGTTACACACTAATTATAATATGATCCCAAATTTAATTAAATACTTAAGCTTTGAATCAGAGGCATACTTTTAACAACGATATTCATTCCTTAATGATGTTTATGGCATTTGATTTTTGTTGAGTCAATCATTATAAAATTTATTTCACGATTTTTTATTCGGGTTCAATCTTTGATGATGTTCGTGATATTTGATCTTGTTGAGTCAATCATCAAAATCTTTTTGCACATAGAAACACATTAATTTAAAGAAAATATGTTTCCATCTTCCAGATTACCCAACATAAAGCATATTTGAATCTAAATAATATTCTTCCATACCTTCAAATAATTTTTAGGATGAAAAGTAAAATGTAAGAATGATATTAAGGATATAATTCAAAGGAAAGATCCTTCCACTAAGGCTTACATACTTATTATCCCAAGATCCTATCCTGCTCTCAAGGTAAGAAAATATAGTTTCTCAAGTCCATACCTTTTAAGGGTCGTCCCTAACCGGAAGACCAAAATACCTAGAAAGAATTGAGTCAACCTTGCAATTTAGAAAACCTTCAACCATACATAAAAAGGTGTGCTTGACATTAACAACTATAACACAACTTTAGAGAACTTCACTTAATGGTCAAATGCAAAATATTTATTTTATAGAACCTACTATCGTGATAAATCACCATATAGTTTTCCTTGTTTTGAGAAATAACTCAATACTCCGGGTAAAAGTATATGGGTTCATCGTTAAACCATTTTTTACGATATATATTAGAGTGTTTCGACATTGATACAAATTTGAACTATTATCAAAGAAATTTACCCGAAAAACCATTTCTTATACCTCCCCCTCCCAATTTTTTGAAAAATCAAATATGCTTTTTTAACCAATATGCAAAAGTATAACAAAATTACTCGTTCACACATTTTGATTGCAATTATTTTCCAAAAAACTCGTGTATCTCTAATCATTCAAAGTAAATGAAATAAAGTAAGTATTGATTTTTTAAATATATGTTACTGCATTTTTCCTAATTTTGAACATGTAGAAACATTTTTCCCGCATTTTATACGAATGATGCAGAAAAATGCATATGGCTAATTTCTTGTTTGTGATTCTTTCACATTTTTAGCGAATATGTGGTGGGGGGTTTTGAGTTTCCCATATACTTAAAAATACAAGGACAAAATTACATTATACATTTTCCAAAATACGTGGTTTTCACATTTTACAAATTGCAGTTTTTGTAAATTTTGTCAAATATGCATAATTTCCCCTAATTATACTTTTTATTTTATTTTTTAGCTAAAATGTACCTATAATTATATATTTTTATTGTTGATATTTTAGTAAAGACTAGAGGTGATGATGGCTGTATTTTATACAGGATGACATTACAGAAGGTCTTCCCCCTCTCCCCCCAAGATGACAATGAGAGTTGATACCAGCGTCTCTCATCGTAGAAGAAACTCTTCATGGTTGATTTGCCTCCCTTATTGTTAGGATCCTCATTGATTCAAGTATGAAACCTTTATTGGATAGATTGTTAATGATGTTAGATAATCCCTTGATTTCTGCATTTGTAATATCCTCTATACCCTTAAATGCTCTAAATGTTGTCAGTTGGGACAAATAGAGTAATTAATGGACTCAGAAGAGGTCAATCCTTATTAAAAGAGACTGACCATTATTAATTAATACCCGAAGGAACATTTTGATAACATTAATAATGGGTCAACTAGGCTAGTAGTGAGACATATCTACGAAATGGAGATATTTTCTTACAAGTGTTACCAAACACACGTTACATATTATATTATATATGTGTATGTGGTGGAGAAAGAGATAATAAGAGATGAGAGAGAGTAGAGATATCAGAAAAAGAAATAAGAGAAAAGGAAAGAAAAGTAAGAAAAGAGAGTAAGAAATAAAGGAATAAAAATGGAGAAGAAGAACAAAGCCATGGAACCCATCATCATCTTTATCATTCTTCATCAAATTCCTCATCCAAAGTGAGTCCCATAGTTAAAATTAAATTTGGGGAGGAAATAATTTCATTATTTGGGAAAACTAGGGTTTTGTGTTGTTGTTTAATCATGGCATGATGATGTTACTTCAATGTGTTATTGTTGTTCTTGATCCCATAGTTGCATATGTGCGCTGTTCCATGAAGTTATATCTCATAATTCCTTGATTTTGTGTGGGTTTATGATAGTGTATTAGTTGGGATGGTTTGACATGATTCAAATTGGAAGAGGAATTGTTTAGAAGATGAATTTGTGAAGAAAAAAGGTAAACCAATCGATTGGTCCTATCTGTAAAGCAATCGATTGTTTCATGATTCTATGAAGAAAAATTGAAATTTTACTCATGTCAATCGATTGACATGAAAGACCAATCGATTGGTCCTGTCACGTTTGTGAAAAATACTTAGCAGAAGCTCACAACAATTGATTGGCTCACATATCAATCGATTGGTCCATGCTTGTTTTGCCTAAAACCTCTTGTTTCTTGTTTCTAATGTATCTTAGGAGTTCTATAACTCATACCATGATATATATTCATTAGATTGACATTAATTGGTCGAACTATACGCGATCGAGTGGGTTTTAACTTGTAATTCTGATTAGGTTAAAATGATTATAGTTTTAGTTTTGTAAATCCGTTTTGGACGTGATCGGAAGCGTTAGAAAGATAAGGTAGAGAAATATAATGTAGAGAAATATTACGTAGAGAAAAGACTCTATGAGTTATTCCACTATAACTTTCCCTTGAGTCCGAATTACTCCACCGTAGGATGATCGGATGAATGCTCCCTTGTGGTGTGAAAGGAATAGGTTAGAATGGGGTGAGTCGTGTGATGGTTTTGCCTAGGGTTCATTGGGACATATTATATTACCTTGTGTGTTCATGTATGCTTATGATGGGGAAATTAATTGATTCCATGTTTCCATAATAAGACGGGAATCGTATCTCAAAATATTGTGAGGTTGAATACATAGGAAAGTCAACCCAATGCCTCATCAACTGATGATAAAAACCATGGGATGCCATGGGTATTGTGTGGATTGGTTATGAATGTTTATCAATTGTTATTGTGTTAATTATGTGATGTATCCTATGATTATGATATGAATGGTTGATTTCATTGGCTGCATAATAACATGACTAAAACTTATGAGTGAGGTAAACCTAGGAGAATATTAGGTAAATGACTTAGAAAGATAACTTAGATCATGAAATGATCTAGATAGTGATGCTTGGACGTGATCGTACTGCGGTGTGTACAACGAACAAGTAGTCACACAAATGATACATTAATAGGCTTTGTATGGAACATGTGCGATTATGTAATGAGAATGGATCATGTTATGATGCCATGACAATTGTTGGTTGTGAATACCTAGTGATTGATGAGAGTAATCACGATAATGATGAGAACTAATCATGTATTCGGATAGTTACCCTTGTTGGTGTACATACAAATTAAGATACTATGTAAAGTAAAAATTAGGGATGTGGCACCAATGATTCGTGCCTCAATTGGGTTTGAGTCCCAACCATGGTAGACATGGGGGAGGTGGACACCTAAGTGAGTTCCAGTCCCATACGGTGAAAGATACTCAAAGTGTATTTGAGTCCTATACGAGTGACGGTTTCTAAACTGGGTTCGAGTTCCTTAGGAAAATCGATATCCACACGAAAGTCGAATCATACAAGCATGCGTGAACCGTGTTTGACCTAGACGTAGGCCCAGGAGGGGGATCGATGTTTCGTGAATCCGAATAGTGATTTATTTAGTTATGAGAACTCAAGTGGCATGTTTCCATACATTATGAATAACCCTTAATTGCCCAAGTTCTAGTTACATTGTATGAGTGATGCACAAGTAACATAAGGTGAATACTTGAGTTAGAAATCAGATAGAAACCCTGTAGAGTCGAGTGGACCCATAGGATAGGGGGACTCATTGAGATTATTATCTCACTCCATTATCATTATTGTTTTTCATGTAATTTGCAGGTTAAGACACAGGGAGCTGCTTGATGATGTTTCGATGATTTTGACATTGTAATCTTCCGCTGTGGATTTGTACACTTGAAGATATGAGTGTCAAACGGGCATGCCCGCCCCGTTTAAGCCCTCCCCAAAAAAGCCCTCAAAAAAACGGGGCGGGTGGGGCGGACATAGTTGAGGATGTGGGCCTGAAACATAGGCCCACCCAGCAAAAAAGTGAGGGCGGGGCGGGGCGGGGAAAGCCCGCGGGCATTGTACCTTTTAGGCCTAAAAACACAAAAATTTATGTAAATGACCATGCCCGCAAAATCCCGCGAAGAAAATGGTGCGGGGCGGAGCAGACACATTAAAGGGTGAGGGCCTAAATCCTTGGCCCTCCCCGCACTAAAGTGCGGGCAAAACGGGCTGTCCAACGGGTGCCACCCCTATTTGTAGATATTGGATATAGATCTTAGAATTTTTATTAGGAACTATTGTATACCATGTGCCATAGTTATACCTTATAGTATTTGGACATGTATATATAATGTTGCCGACAGGCACATATGTTATATCAATACCAAATAATGTTGCGTATAATGTATATTCTAGATGTATATTAAATGGAACATTTGTGTATATGTGGCTCAAAGTGACCAACCTATATTTTAGTTTCCAATGATTCGACGCAAACCTAAAAAGTACTAATATTTTTGAAATAAATAACACTTCTATTTACATATTGAATTTAAACAAGAAAAAGTAAAAAGATTTATTGTTGTTTTTCTTAAATGAATGACTTGGTTGGTTTATGCAACTATAAATATTTTCTTGTGGAAAGAAAACAATGTTGGGTTAACTTAATCCACAAAAGGTGATCTAAGAAAAAGCTAACTCAAAATGTTGCAAAAAAGGTGATCTAAGCAAAAGCTAATTCAAAATGTTGCAAGTGTTGATCGTACCTATGACTGCTTATATGACAACATGTATTATTTTTTCTCTAATATATTTTAACAATATGAAAAAACATAACAAGTTCAGTGATATTAGAAAAATAACCTCAATTTCATTCATTAAGGCGAGGTGTCGGTCCATCGCAATGATTTTATAAGTCAAAGTCTCTAATGTGAACAACTATCTGTTAGATATAGGTATGATAATCTCGGATATCTTCAAGAATCGTGTTCGTTCACTTTCTGAACAATATATTTCGACCCTATTCTTGTCTGGGTTCACGAAATCTTTGCGGGGATAATTCTCGAAGAACAATCTGTTTCCGACAATGGAGAACAGATCAGAATGTAGAGGAAGTATGTTTTTCGTATATGAAACCAAGGCCAAATGACTCCTTATATAGGAGATCAACAATAGAAACCGAAATGACACACCTGTTCGGTAAAAACAGTTATGTTGGTTGGGAAACGACGCACCTGTTCGGTAAAACGGTTATGTCGGTTGGGAAAGGGTGCACCAGCCATGGGCGCTGCCCCTTGGACCCCGGCAGGGCGCTGCCCCGCACCCCGCCACGGGCTCCGCCCCTTGGACCCCGACGGGGCGCTGCCCCGCACCCCGCCAAGGGCTCCGCCCCTTGGAACCCCGTTTCTATTATTCGTATTCAATTACACGTTTGGCTCTACGAGCATGCACTCCGCACTACCCTAACTCGTTTCAAGCTTAACGCATAATTGCATCGGCCTATAGTAAATCACATTATTACCAAAATACATTGATGATACTAAAATCACCAACAAACTCCCCCCATTTTAGTATAATCCTTGATTTACTTACAGGTATAACGATCAAACAAATGCATAGAAGAAAATGTCTTGCGATAGAATTTTCATCTTAGTACAAATATACATTCCAAATATTCGAAAATCGGGGTGTCACAATAATTGAACCCGTCAATCCATTTGAATATCTAAAGATATAGTGCACATATGTTTCTTACAATACTCTACTATTCATACTTGACACTTTACAAGCCATGTGTCCTTATCCATTAATAAGCATATAGGAAGCCAAGTCCAAGCTTCTTGAAGCGGCAAAACTTCATGCTCACATAGGTGATCCTTTTAATCTTACACCTGCATTAGCAATTTTTCAAAAGAACCATTAAGAAGATATACTTCAACCTAGCCATCAGTTGCAGGTCTGAGCACATACCTTGGGAAGATAAACACAATTGCTCCAATCTTTAACTATGATCTTTCCACATTGAATTCTGCTTCTAACGTTGTATTAGAAGGGAATTGGGTATACCATAACTAATAGATTTAAATGGACTTTAATCCCATCCCAATTACCGACTTCTTCACTAAGTCTCTTGCTAACCCCTTTGTCAAGTGGTCAGCTAAGTTTTGTTGTGACCGAACAAACTCAATAGATATCACCCCATTCATGATTAATTCCTTAATCATACTATGTATAATACCCAAATGTCTAGACTTTTCATTGTATATTTGGCTATATGCTTTAGCCAGTGTGGCACTACTATCACAACAGATAGAAATTGGTGATATCGGTTTAGGCCATATCGGAATCTCATATACCAAGTTCCTTAGCCATTCTGCTTCTTTACCAGCAGCAGCTAATGCTACAAACTCAGATTCCATTGTGGAACTAGTTATACATGTTTGCTTCTTGGAAGCCCATGAGATGGCACCTCCCCCAAGCAAGAACACCCATCCACTTGTAGAGGATGAATCTTCAACATTATTTATCCAACTAGCATCTGAATAACCCTCTAACACCGAAGGAAATCCCATATATGACAATCCATAGTTCATAGTACCCTTCAAGTACTTGAATACCCTAGTTATCGCATGCCAATGATGTCTACTAGGATTACTAGTAAATCTGCTCAACTTTCCAACCGCATAAGCAATATCCGGTCTAGTGCTAATCATAGCATACCTCAAAGAGCCTATAGCTCTTGATTATTCTAGTTGATCCACAGGTTTACCTGTATTTGGCATAAGCTTTTCCCCCGGATCCATGGGAGTACTTACTGGAGAACAATTTTCATAATTGAACTTCTTGAGTATTTTCTCAATGTAATGAGATTGCGTAATTACAATCCCCTTATTCTCCCGTTTAATCTTAATACCAAGAATAACGTCTGCTTCTCCCATATCCTTCATGGAGAACTTTGATGACGAGAAATTCTTTGTTTTATCAACTTGATTTTGGTCGGTGCCAAAGATCAACATGTCATCAACATATAGACAAATGAAAACTCCTTTACCGGATGTATCAAATTTGCTATATACACATTTGTCAGCTTGGTTTAGAATGAAACCATTAGACAAAACAACCTCATCAAACTTTTGATGCCACTGCTTCGGAGCTTGTTTCAGCCCATACAACGACTTAACTAGCTTACACACTTTGTGCTCATTACCAGGCATTACAAATCCTTCAGGTTGCTTCATATACACTTCTTCTTCCAAATCACCATTCAGAAATGCTGTTTTGATATCCATTTGATGAATCACTAGATTATGAATAGCCGCCAAGGCAATCAACAATCTAATAGTAGTGATACGGGCAACTAGAGCATAGGTATCAAAATAATCAATCCCTTCTTTTTGTCTGAAGCCTTGGATAACTAATCTAGCTTTAAACTTGTCAATTGTACCATCGACTTTCATCTTCCTTTTGAAGATCCATTTGCAACCCAATGGTTTGCAGCCTGGTGGTAAATCAGATAATACCCAAGTATTATTTTCCTTGATAGAACCAATCTCTTCATCAATAGCTTCTTTCCAAAAGACAGAATCTCGAGATTTCACAGCTTCATCATACGTTCTTGGATCCTCCTCTATACTATAGCAATAATAGTATTGAGTCTCAATTTGATCATTTGATCCCTCAACTAAATATAGTTGAAAATCAGATCCATAAGATCTAGATTTCCTAGCTCTTTTGCTTCTACGGGGTTCAAGTGTCTCACTTGGTACATCATTTGAATGATCATCCCTTA
The DNA here is from genome assembly GCF_029867415.1 of Vicia villosa. NCBI lineage: Eukaryota > Viridiplantae > Streptophyta > Magnoliopsida > Fabales > Fabaceae > Vicia > Vicia villosa. The sequence continues at coordinate 121,025,076 of NC_081186.1, read as the reverse complement.
GAGATTCCTCTGAATTAGGTATAGATATCTTTGGTCTAGGTATAGAAGATAAACAAATCTCATCAAATATGGCATCTCTTGATTCTATAATTGTGTTAATAGAAATCGAGTCATTAGGTTCTATAACATAAAACCTATAATCCTTGGAGTGTTCAGCATATCCAACAAAGATGCAACCTACACCCTTTTCGCCCAAAGTTTTCCTTTTTGGGTCCGGGAGTCTAACCACGGCCCTACAACCCCAAACACGTAGAAATGTTAAGTTGGGTCTTTTCTTATACCAAAGTTCATATGGGGTAGTCTTGTTCCTTTTATTAAGAACCCTATTTAACGAATAGCAAGCCGTTAACATAGCTTCTCCCCAAAACCCTTCACTCAGACCAGAGTAAGATAACATGGCATTTACCATTTCTTTAAGAACTCTATTTTTCCTTTCAGCCACACCATTTTGTTGAGGTGTATAAGGTGCCGTAGTTTCATGAATGATTCCTACGGATTGGAAAAATACAGGATCATAATATTCACCACCTCTATCAGTACGTAATGTTTTAATCAGCACATTCCGTTGCACTTCAACTTCAGTTTTATAAATTTTGAATTTATCTAAGGCTTTGTCCTTAGCGTGCAACAAATAAACATAGCAGAATATAGATGCATCATCAATGAAAGTGACAAAATATTTTTTATTCCCTAATGATGGAGTAGCATGCAAATCACATAAATCACTATCTACTAACTCAAGAATGATAGATTTCCTTGTTATACTTTTAAAAGGTTGTCTAGTGATCTTTGTTAACATGCAAGTTTTACACTTTTCGTTATTTTCATCAAAAACAGGGATTAAATCGTTTTTAGACATTTCATGCATTCTTTTATAATGTACGTGTCCTAGACGAGCATGCCATAACGAAAAATTGATAATATTCGAAGAAGACATAAATATAGAACCAGAATCTTTAGGAACTCCATTCAAATTCATCATAAACATTCCATTATTATAATAACCAAATCCTACAAACACACCAGACTTCGATAAAACATATTTATCGGATTCACACACTTGCTTGTATCCAAGCTTATTCAATACAGGACCAGAAATTAAATTCTTACGTAACTTAGGAACATACAATACATTAAACAAAGTAATAGTCTTTCCAGAACTGAATTCTAGCACCACGTTTCCTTTGGCTTCAACGGGAGCGAAGTGATCATCTCCCATGTATAGAACATAACCATCTTCCACTAGAACAAATGTCTTGAACCAGAAACGATCCTTGCAAACATGTGTTGTGGCGCCAGAATCAATCCACCACGCGATAGCATCATCCTGCACATAAAATGCCTCAGAAGTTAGTGAAACCGAATGTTTAATCAAACTATTCAAATCACAAATTGATTTCTGACCTTGTTTTCGGATTGGTCCTTAGACCCTTTTCCTGAACCACTTGCGTTCGCGTTGTCGTGCTTTTTGCAGAAACGACAATCCTTCTTGAAGTGGCCTGTTCTGCCACACTTCCAACATTGTAGTTTCGGTTTCTTGTTAACACCGAAATTGCCTTTTTTGTTATTGAAAGCACGTTTCTTTCCTTTGTTTTTGTTGTTATCGTTCTTACCACCCTCTTCGATCATATTAACTGAGGGTCCAACAATTTCTTTGCCTTTTCCTTTGTTATCCTCATGCGCTCGTAGAGATTCCTCTATGCGCAAGTGACTTCCAAGTTGGATCAAAGACAGTTCGTCTTTTCCATGTTTCAGATTGTGTTTGAAATCCTTCCATGAAGGAGGCAACTTGTTTATGATGCTTGATACAGATATTGTTTCATCCATCTTTAATCCATGCAGTGTGAACTGTCCAAGGATTCGGAGGAGTTCATTGAATTGTTCCATGACAGACCTCGATTCAACCATTTTGTAATTGTTGAAGTCGGTCACCAGAAACTTTTTACTGGATGAATCCTCTGCCATGTACTTGGCTTCGAGACAATCCCACAATTCCTTTGCAGATTCCACGTTTTGGTAAATATCAAATAAGGGATCAAACATACCGTTAAGAATGTGCCCTCTGCATATGTAGTCGTCGTTCTCCCACTTTGATCGGCGTCTCAGATTTTCAACCGTGTCATCCTCCTTAAGTTCTGGAATTGGTGTAGACAGGACGTGCACCACCTTCAACGTTGTCAACATGAAATGCATCTTCTTCTGCCAACGCCTGAAGTCTTGTCCTTGAAACTTGTCCAATTTTCCGAAACTTTTAGTCATCTCCTTCACGGTGCTTCCTCCTCCAGCCATGATTATCAGAAAATGATACTTTGTTCGTTTGTTAGATATAGGTATGATAATCCTGGATATCTTCAAGAATCGTGTTCGTTCACTTTCCGAACAAAGTATTTCGACCCTATTCTTGTCTGGGTTCACGAAATCTTTGCGGGGATAATTCTCGAAGAACAATCTGTTTCTGACAATGGAGAACAGATCAGAATGTAGAGGAAGTATGTTTTTCGTATATGAAACCGAGGCCAAATGACTCCTTATATAGGAGATCAACAATAGAAACCGAAATGACACACCTGTTATAGGAGATCAACAATAAAAACAGTTATGTTGGTTGGGAAACGACGCACCTGTTCGGTAAAACGGTTATGTCGGTTGGGAAAGGGTGCAACTATTCAAACAAAGATTTCGTTCGGGGCGCTGCCCCTTGGACCCCGGCAGGGCGCTGCCCCGTACCCCGCCAGGGGCTCCGCCCCTTGGATCTCGACGGGGCGCTGCCCCGCACCCCGCCAGGGGCTCCGCCCCTTGGAATCCCGTTTCTATTATTCGTACTCAATTGCACGTTTGGCTCTACGAGCGTGCACTCCGCACTACCCTAACTCGTTTCAAGCTTAACGCATAATTGCATCGGCCTACAGTAAATCACATTATTACCAAAATACATTGATGATACTAAAATCACCAACACTATCTACCCTTGTTCAATGCATAAATTAAATGAAATTAGATTGACCTTCATGCTCCAAGTAATCAAACCCTACATAAAAGGTCAAGTCTATTGACGTTATACAATATAAGGCACCGGGAATCGGTACCTTATATATATATATATATATATATATATATATATATATATATATATATATATATATATATATATATATATATATATATATATATATATATATATATATATATATATATATATATATATATATATATATATATATATATAAGTGATGTCGTGGGTTAACACAAAATGAAAGGTATTTAAAAGATTTAATAAATCAGGATATGTCCAAAATATATTGGAAACATTGAAGTTTTACTTATATCGTTTCTAATATACATATTTTTCATTTTTGAATTAAATTCAACACATGTTACATTTATATCTATGAACCCCTTAAAGAGGATCACTAAGTAGGCCACGATTTATATAGAAAATTTCTTTGGCCACCTCCCTATGGGGGTCACCCCTAGCGAAAATTCCAAAATACCCCTGCTTCGGAAGTTCATTTCCGAAAGCGTCTTTTTTTGAAAAAATTGACTTATTTCGGAAGTTCATTTCCGAAAACATTATTTCGGAAGTTCACTTCCGAAATACTGCGATTTCTGCAGATTTATCAAAACACTCCCCCTCCCCCAATCATTTACCCTAAATCAAAACAAAAAGTGGCAAAGGCGAAAATTTGTGCAAACAGAATTCCAAAGCTGCATCAAGGCTCCAATCACACTGCTAAACAACATTCAAAAGCCCTCAATCCTAACACTTTGTAAGTTTTGAAATTTTTAGATCTAGTTTTGTGATGCATGTTATTTAGGGTTTTAATTGCATAAATGATATATGGTTAGGTTGTTAGTAGTATTTAGGTTGTTTAGAAGCATTTTGATTTGGTTTGAAGTTTGGTTTAGGGGTCTGTCATGGAAGTTGCAGAAAACTCCATCGCAGGGGTGTTTCGGAAGTTCATTTCCGAAAACACCTTCATCCTAGTTTTCGGAAATGAACTTCCGAAATGTATCAGAAGTTCAATTTTTTTTTGTTTTTTATTTTGTCTATGCATATTAATCGTTTTCAATTGTTTACAGGAACATGTCAGGCAACCAACCAGCACGCAGGACTGCGTCTTCTAAAGAGGGCGCTAAGGGAAGAAAGGGTTCTTCAAAGAAGGAGGTGAAAGAGGTGAAGGAGGTGAAGGAGGTGAAGGAGGTGAAGGAGAAGAAGAAGCTTTTGACTGGTTCTGCTTCTCGTCCCTTGGGGGTCCATGGCTCGGACGTGCAGGCTCAGCCTTCAGGCGTGATCAACGCTGATGGTTCTGATACTGAGTGGGATAAGGATTGGTATAATTATCTTCATTCGGAGGAGTTCGCTCGTCGGGAAGAATAACGTGTTTTTATTTTGTTTGATGTGTATTTTGTAACCCTCGTCGGGCAGAATAACATGTTTTTGTTTTGTTTGACGTGTTTTGTTTTGTTTTGTTCTGATTTCGGATTGTATCGCACAGTGTTTTTGTATTGGATTTATCATGTTAGTTTTTGGAAGTGGTAACCGGGGTCGGAACATATGACGGAGGAGGTGGATGTTCGGAGGAAGAAAGAACCGGAGGTACGTCCACCGCGAGACAAAGGAGCCAATCAATGTAAGCTATAGTTTATCATTATCATCTGGGGACGTCATTTCTAAAAAATCAAGATTAAAAATAATAAGATTTTTTTCCCAATTTTTTGTAATGACGTCCCCTGATGATAATGACAAACTATAGCTTACATTGATTGGCTCCTTTGTCTCGCGGTGGACGTACCTCCGGTTCTTCTTCCTCCGGACATCCACCTCCTCCGTCATATGTTCCGGCCCCGGTTACACCTCCTCCGTCATTTGTTACTTACAGTAGTACGTATTTTTATTAAAAGAATAAAAAAACCTTTTGAAATTTGGAAGTCTTTTTTTCTCCCCACCACTCTCTCATCCCCACCTACCCGTGTTCAACAATATGTAACTTTAATTTTATGTAATATTATCGTTGTAATCTTCACCCGATTAAATAAAGCGAATTGTTGTTGTTTTTCATTTTATTCTGTTCAAACATATTTTCGGAAGTTCATTTCCGAATTCTCCAAGGGGGGTGCGTTCGGAGATGAACTTCCGAAACACCACATTTTCTGAAAAGTAACTTTATTTCGGAGATGCATCTCCGAAATCAATATTTTATATTAAAAAAAACACGTTTTCGGAGATACATTTCCGAAAACACCTTTTTTAAGAAAAAAAGTACAGTTTCGGAAATGAACTTCCGAAACAAGGGGTAGTGTGGTAAATTCACCAGGGGTGGGCAAGAAGGTTAGGAGGTGGGTGAAGAAATTTTCTTTATATATTAGCGTGACACATATAGAATTGTGTGTATTGTAGTGTTTCAACGTTGCTATTATGAACATCGATGTTATGGTGTACTCTGTCATAGAATTCACAATTCGTCTTTCCTTCACGTTTAAATAATCAAGGAAATCATGATCTTCTAATGTGTTTACTAATAGTTGTGAATACCACTTCAAACCCTAACAACCAATCAACGACGTTTATATTTGATATATAATCTTAACCCGAACAGACATCAATATTTAAAAAAAATGTTCAAGAAAAAGATGTTCTAGAATATACTTTTTTATCTTAAAAAGGCAAAAATTCTTGGATTGACCAATATTAAATTCTATCGTATACTTTGCATTTTTTTAATGTTTAAATAATAAAAAGTTTGTCTCCAAATAATAATAATAATAATAATAATAATAGTAATAATAATAATTTTTGAAAAAAAAGAATGTAAAAGGATTTTGAATGATGAAAGAGGAATTTCTGATTTAGTCCAAATTTAGGAAGGTGAGGTACTTGGAAAATGAGTGGCAGGAAAATTCCTCCCACTATCATAACTTCTTAACAAATAACAAATAAAACATTTTATGAAAGTAAATCAGCTCTAGCATTGATCTTAAATCTTAAACTTTTTTTACTAGGGTTTCTCATTAAAAAGATATGAAATATAATATTTGGTATCAATCCCCCTTTGAGATATGCAAGAGTTTCATGCAAGTTGCTTTTAAAGCTATTTTGTCCAAAAACAGAAATAAAAAATGTTGTCACAAATAAAGTTTGATATCACTTTAAAATTTGATTAGTTTGTTCTAAAGCTAATTAGGTGCTACACAATAATTTCCACTAAGATTTTATTTAAAATATTATCCCAATTAATTAATGTTCCATTTCCACTAACTTATTAGACTTTAGTGTCCCAACAAAAGCAAAGTGGTCTGCCTATACCTTTTTCCTATTTGAATATTATTATAAATTCTAATTATTTCAAATTAAGAAAACTGTCAACTTCACTGTTTTTGTTGCAACAATTTGTCCTTGCAATATACATAGGAAACATTTGTTTTGTGAAAGGAACATGTAGAAAAATACCAACTTGGACCACACTCATCATGGATTTCATGTTTCTCAACAAGTTTACACTCCTCTTTCTCCTCATCATTTCTGGCTCACTTTTATCAACTTCTTTTGCAGGTTTGTTTTATTAATTAGGTTTTCTTGCAGCTTTATATTGTTTCATGTATTTTATATATTAAATTGATTCCATGATCTGATTCTTTTGCTTGAAGTGCTAGGCATGTGATCAACTTGATAACTTTAATCTTTGAGATTGAATTCTTCATAGTGTTATCAATTATGTATATATAAGTTATGAAAGTGTTTGATGAAAATAAAAAAGTTAACTAGTGTGTGCTTAATGCATATGCAGGTAGAGCATCAAAGTTCATGAGAAACTCAGATGAAGATGTGAATGAGGTATGCATGACATGGAATATTCACTTCAATAGTATATAATTATTTTATAATTTATTATATAAATCTTAAATATTCTCTAACTAGCTATATCTATCTATCTTTCTCTTCCTCTATATCATGTTTAAAGTCTTGTACCTAACTATCAAATGGTGCAAAGCTCATGAACTACCAAATTTGAACTATCTTACTATTTGAAAGTTTTCAAGAAAATAGGAAGGCAAACTTTTTAATTCATTTCCCTCTTCTATTTCTTGTTTACTTTGTGGCTTATTCACATGCAGAAAATAGGTTGGAATATCTATTGTATTTTTGTTAAATCTGTTCTATTATCATTGTATTTTTTATAAATATAAGTTTGGTCATCAAATTTTAAGTTTTTTCTTAATAAAAAAACTTAAACCTAATTACAAATCGGAATTAATAAAAATTAAACATAATCAAACTTAATTTATATGCATTTGAAACAAGTATGTTAAACAACATTATAGAAGGGACATATTTTGTGTTTTTTTGTTAGCTATTTCAAATTTCTAGTAGTGTTTGGAGAAAAATCAATCATATAAGAATATGGTTTAATTTCCAATTTTTTTTATGTTTATTTTGTAGCATAGATGAGTTGAGGATGTTGTGTTTATGAATTGGTGATAAGACTACACAAAAGATTATAGATATTAGAGAGTGTTGGAGTAACAAATAGTCAAAGAAATGATGAAAAATAAATTTAAGTAGTTTGAACATGTAGAGAGAAGATCGACAAATTATATGTTAAAAAGAGCTAGTGAATTAAATGAAAAGAATTAACCAATGAAAGATAAATACCTAAAAAATTATAAGAGAAATTATTAAAAAAATATCAAGATTAACGATTTGGATAAAAATATAATTTTAGATAAAATATTATGGACAAAATTGATCCATGTAATCGAACATTTTTAGTGAGAAGACTTGGTTGTTTTTATATATATATATATATATATATATATATATATATATATATATATATATATATATATATATATATATATATATATATATATATATATATATTCGAATTTTTTTGTCACTATGCACTAATTTTTTTAACTAGGTATGTGTTCATGCTTTCTTTATTTTGATAGGTAGCAACAATGAAGGCAATAGATGAGGAAGATGTAAGCATTATCCATGAGAGGCTTCTTAGGGCTAATACAAAAGACTATGGACGATATGATCCAACACCAACTTTTTCTAAGCCTCCTTACAAGCTCATACCAAATTGAATTATCACGTTCAATGGATGAATCCTTGGAAGTTGGTACCGGAAATATGAGTACTGTATAATATAAATAATCCAATGTTTTATCATCTTAGTGTAATATAAGACTTCCATATATATACTATTTTATAGACATGTATAAAATATAAATGCTTAGTCATATGTTTTGAAGAACATGTACGTGTACGTGTGTTTTGAGTTTTAAATAATATCCACTATATATAGCTCTAGTTTTGTTGTAATGTATGCGTTGATATACATATAGATATTAATAATTTGGTGTTTTACATCTATTAATGAGATTATAGATGTTATGTTTGAGTATAGAGATACACTAGATTAGATGGATATAAGATTCTTTGTAGTCAATATTTTGTTATATTTACCCGTTCATGCACTCGTTGAATATGTACATATATAGGATTCTTTGAAGTCAATATTTTGTTATATTTACTCATTGAAATCATCTGCACTCATTGATTTAAGATTCAATAATTTAAATTTCAATTTATTTTAAAATAAAAATAGGTTGAACTTTGATTGGGATCGTCCGGTCTTAATTCTATAACCTTAGATGTGTCAATAGCATTAATTTAACAAAATATTGACGGCAAAGAAGACCAGTCTGATAAGCCTTGAAAAGGAGTTTTCGAGATGATATAGAAATTGGTATAACATGTCTCGTAACTGTAGTCATGATGGAGATACATGTAAGGAGAGGGGAATCCAAATGAATCTCAAATAGTTTTGAAATTTTAAAATTTTAAAATTTCTATTAAACCAAGAGTTGGTTAGTGGTTTTATTTGAGATTGTCTTGGATAGATGTATTTGGTTCATTATGAATGAATTTTACATGTATCTATCAAAACTTATTCAAAAGAAAGAGAAGTAGTATGTGTTGTTAAGTAGATGAATATTGTTACAACCTGAGCTTCCTTTAGCAGCAAGCAACAATGAAGACACAAATGGAGAGAGTGTAACTACCTAACTGATTGATTAGTTATACAGCTGGAAGTTAGTTAGTAGTTTAAGATTGTATATAGGCAGTGCATGATAAGCTAAACATGCATCACTTAGTTGTGTATATAAACAACTTGTAATCTTCTCTATCTTCTTAATGAAGCAAGTTCCATTTCTTTCAATTCATAATATGGTATCAGTTGAACATATCCTTGCTTCATTCATCTTCTTCGTTTGCCTCATTCATCAAGATCTTTCTTCTTGATTTTTCTGAAACTTTCTGTTCTTCTTTTCTTCTTCGTTCTGATTCCTTCTTTTGGATTCTTCTTTCTCATCGATCCAGTGTTCTTGATTTCTCATCATGCCTCCGCGTGTTGCACCACCTGATATTGACTCACCCTACTATATCCATCCAAGTGAAGGACCAAACTCTGTTTGCATCTCACCAAAACTCAATGGTTCCAATTATCTTGCATGGAGTAAGTCTATGCAACGAGCGTTGGGAGCGAAGAACAAGTTTCAATTCATCAATGGTGATCTTGATATTCCTTCACATCAAGATCTCAATCGTAATCAATGGGAAAGGTGCAATCATTTGATTCATTCTTGGTTATTGAATTCTGTTTCTGAACAAATTACTTCAACTATCGTATTTCATGCTAATGCAATTGACGTTTGGATTGATTTACGTGAGCGTTTTTCAAAAGCTGATCGTATTCGCATTTTTAATCTTCGTTCTTCGATCAACAACTTGAAGCAAGCGTCACGATCTGTTATGGATTACTTCATTGAGTTAAGAGGACTATGGGAAGAGCTCAATGAACACTGTAACACCCCAATTCTACCCAAAGCATTTAGGCAAGAAAATATCAGAGTATTAAAATTTCATACAACAAAATTAGGATGTTACACTAAGTAACCAAACAACCACCTAGAAAACAAACGGACATCAGCGATTCCAAAAGCATACAACACCTGCCAATAAAATGATACATAACACACGGAAGGTATGAACATATATGTATACGTAAAGCTCTCACTCTCAAAGAGGAGTTTTCCAAAATAAAGTGTTTACAATACACAATGGCACGTTATCACATATACATGTTCAAAAGAATCATATACAAATAAATAACAACAGACTCCCGACTACCCGGTGTTACGTATTAGAGCGACCGACAAGATCAACTGGAGAACTACCTCTTCCAAAAGACTTCCAAAGCGGCTAATCTGCAGGATGCCACTCAAGCATCAAATCAGCAGAAGGGTGAGAATATAATTCATAATGAAAGCATGACAATTATAGTAATGCCAACAAGTATCATCAAGAATCATACAACAAAGTAATCCACTCATTTAACCACAATTAATATATAAGTAATGTGACACATGAATGATAACATAAATTATAAAGACAGACAATGATGAATGAGACTCGACTATGCATATGCTTGTGGTACCAAATCCGGAGTAAAACTCCTCCTTGTCATTATGACAAATACACCTGCCGAGCATTATGCTGGGACTTTATTCCACTCAGGAAGCCCGCAGGCTGTCGTCATCGAGCACGCAGCTCCCACTGATGACCTCTTGCCACTCAGGCTAATATACCGTTACCGAGCATTAAGCTCCTACTGGTAACCATGCCCGCAGGCCATCTGTTAACAGCAATCCGCCATTAACGTATTGAAATGTTATACTGTGCAAATATATGACTCTATTACACGACAACAACATCATCAACAATATAACACGATCATACACGCACGTTACATCGTTTATATTCTATCCAAAAGGATACATCACCAATTAATAACATCGTTATCAATTACATCACACCATAATTACCACACAGGCATAAATAAGCACACAGCACACATTCAACGTCAAAACATACTGGCCACATCGGCATAAATGATCGCATAATTGCATCACCTCAAATTAATATTGGCCATTAGCCCACAACTCCATCAATACATCATCAACAAGTTGTAATAACAACAATTCAACAATGATAATACATCATTCTCATAACACATGTTAATAACAAACAACCAAACATTGTCACATATCAAGAATGAACATTCATTAATACATAACACATATGAACATGATCTCATGTTATCGACAACTAATCACATACCTCGTACCAATACGATAACATTCACACAACACATCATCATGATTTATCATGCACTAGTTCACAAAACCATTTATGAAAATCAACCAACCACTACTACATCCTACATCATTAACAATTACCACCAAGCACTATGATTATTTACCAATCATATCGCGCATATAAACAATTATGTGTTTTCATCAACAACCCTCATAACCAATTAATAACAAGCTAACCAAGCTTATACTATCATATAGAACATCCAATTAGCTTCCTAACGCTTCAAACGGCGTATGAAACGGAGCTACGAATCAAAAGTTACAAGGTTTCAAAGTTTGGATAATTGAACATACTACACAACTCATCACTTGATCCTAATAAAACTAATGGGATACTACATACTATGAATCATTTAATTAGATAATAATATAGTTCATTGCGTTAGCTTTCCAACGCTTCGAACGGCGACAAAATCGGAGTTACGGTTCAGGAGTTACGAAGTTTCAAAGTTTTGGAAAAACAGAAAAAGCTGTTGTCCGCTTCAGCTCCGCTTCAGCTCCGCTCAGCGGACCTTCGCAGAGAATTTTCTGCAACAGAACCTCCGCTCAGCGGACCCACCTCCGCTCAGCGGACCTGCGTAAACCCAGAAAAAACCAGAACGAACCAGAACTGTTCCAAGCCCCTTATACCCACCAAAACCACTCCAAAACATCATTATAACACCAATACAACACATACAAACCATAGAAACAACCTAACATCAAACTTTTCATGGTTGATTCATCAATCTATCTCAAAACCTAACTTTTTATTTAAACTCAATCAAGCCATGGAAAGGGAAACAAACATGATCAATCACCATAACACAACAAGGATATCATTTAATCATCATACAATCATTCTCAAACAAACTTAAATCAAACAAAGACCACACAAGAAAATTGTGGAAATTGGAACAAGAAGAACGAGAACAAGAACAAGACTATAAGAATCATACATCCAAGATAAATTAGATTCACCCCCTTACCTTGCTATTGTGACGATCGGCAATCGATTCGGTTGAGAATCCTCCACTTTCTCTTGTTTTTCCCCTTTGCTCTTCTTCTTCCTCTCTTCTTTTTCTTTCCTTTCTGTTTTTCTTTCTTCTTTTCTTTTCTTATATTCTTTTCTATCTCCCCCTACTTCTCCAAAATATCTCAACAAAATATCTACTTTACGGTCTAAACTCAATTGCTCAGAAAAACCCCAAAACGCAGAATATTACCTTAATAATATTTCCAGTACCAAAAATATGAAAACCTTCAATTAAATATTAGCCCGCCATCCCGAACTAATACCGACTGAAACGACTCCAAAAACGGTAAAATTCCAATAAACGTCACAAACGTCCAAATCAAGCATATACTTATTTTTCCGGGCGTTACAACCCTCCCCCACTTAGAACATTTCCGTCCTCGAAAATATCCCAAACGCAAACAAACTTGGATACGCTCTCGCATCCGACTAACCAACTATCAAGCCACGGAAGCAACGACACAATCAGCACTAACAACGAATCACTCTAGCTAAAAGCAAAACAACCAAAACACAACAACGACAACGAGATGCAATGCCCATACAATGCACTCATCGACTAACACCAAAACACAAGAAATAACCAAGACACAGACAACAATCCGGTCGCACAACATCCAAACAACCATGCCCAGACATAGCAGTCAAATATGTAACCAAAACATCTGGTGGTCTTATAATTCCTACCACGTCCACTGTCCAAAATTTGAACTCTAACAATTCATATACTTACGAACCGCGTCATTTCACGCTTCCTATGCGCACTCTGATTTCCCACAACAAACAGATTTACCAATTACATATCCAACTTCCAGCCCTTTCTAGTATTCACCAGAAACTCATTGTTCTCTCTTAACATACTCAACCTCTTAATATGCTGTGTCAGCTCGCACACCAGACAAAAGTCTTTGTATTATCCAATCAAAGGCAAAAAGCTAATCCAAACACATCCTTGTTTCACAACACAAGCCCTCATAGATCCTTAAGTGACCAAACCGTCCTCTCAGTCTGACCATCCGTTTGAGGACGATACGCCAAACTCGACGCAACTTTGTACCCAAAGTACTTTGCGAACCTTCTCAAAATTTCAGAAATAAACCTCGGATCTCAATCTAAACAATACCTTTCGAAACACCATGCAAACAAACAAACCAACAAACAATTTTATCAACATACCACTCGCCAGTACTTCCATCGGTTAATCCATTCTTATCGAAATAACGTGAGCAGACTTCGTCAATATATCCACAATAACCCAAATCACCTCACAATTACTCGATGTCCTCGGAAAACCAGAAACAAAATCCATAGAAATACTATTCCACTTCTACTCAGGAATGGATAACAGTTACATGAAACCAGACGACTCCTGACAAGTCAAACACAATTAAACAAAACCCTTCATATCCTTCTTCATTACCTTGCCACTAAAAATGACCTTCTCAAATCTTGATATCTCTTAGTAGCATCAGGATGAATACTCAAATTACTATGACGCACTTCATCCAAAGTCCTCTTTTCAAATCCGAACATTAGGAATACAAACTTTATCATGACATCCCATGACATTGCTCTCATCAATCCGAAGATCACCATCTTTATCTTTGACTAATAAATGTCATCTTATCAACCCATTCAAATCCGATTTCCGACCTTTTCTAATCTCATCAAGAATACCATAAGTAAGCTTTCACATATGAAGCTCAACACTTGAAGAGGTCGCTTTACGAACCCAACTCAAGTCCCACAACTGTTTCAAATATCACAATACTCGAATCATCGACATAGACGTATGCAATGGTTTCTCATATTCAACTCGTTCTGATCAAACGAATACTTCAAACTCTTGTAGTCACTTACACACACAAATCTCGATCCGAATAATTAGTGCCTTCAAATTTCCCAAACAGAAATAACAATTGCAAACTCTAAATCTTGTGACAGATAAATCCTTTCAAAAATCTTAACTTGCATAAAAGCATAAACCTCCACTTACCCCTTGAACATTCACTTCACTCAACCAAAAACTCACACAAGGAAACTTAGCAAACAACTTCTTCTTCCCAACACGGACAAAACAATTCTCAAGTACTTAGCATGACCATCTTCACACTGATGATACCCATACCTCAAATCAAACATGCAAAACAAACAAGCTCAAACCAACTTGATCCATCAAAATATCAATCCTCGAAAGTGGATACTTTTCCTTAATTGTCACTTTTCTCAATTGTCTAAAATCGACACAAAGCCTCGTAGAACCTTCCTTCTTAACCAACAAAACACGTGTACCCTACGACGACACACTCGAACGAACAAACTTCTTCTCAAGAAAATTCTTAAGTCGACTCCTCAACTCTTTCAACTCAGAAGTTGGCATCCGATACGAAACCCTCGACACAACAATAGTTCTAGGAACTGAATCCGTCAAAATAGAACTCCAAGACAAAATTCCTCTTTTCAACGATGAATCAATTAAACCTTCAAGAAACACTTATACAAATGCACAACTATCCGCAATTCCCACAATTGCTCTTTCTCAAGGACATCCAAAGTCGTCGACAACATAAACAACGTCGTACCACCTTGCACCGACTCATTCACTTCCAATATTATCAAACTAGCCAGATAGGCCTATCACGTCCAATACGATTCCGTCTACTATCAACAAGAGATTAAGGGTGATCAAGTCCTCAATTTGTCAATAGGTAGCCGACAATCATAATAGAGTATAAACTATCAGTACTAACATTAATAATATTCTTTTCCAACTTTTGCTCATAGCACAGAAGCACTATGATTCCATAATTCACAAATCTCTCAAGATCATCTGAACCAGCTAACACCGACGTCCGGTAGCTACGTACCAAAACACTTCTAACAAATCCTAAGAATAAAATTCCTGAGATCCTACTCAACTCTTCGTACTCCTAATTCTTACTCAAGTTCCAAAACGTTTCCAACAACGTCAATAACTCCTACAACAAAGTCTACCATAATACTTTCCTTAATCATTGATCCAACAACGACACCTCACACAAGGCTACTCAAACAACAACTTCATAGTCCATCAGTAGCGTCAGAGCATCACAACTCTCTAAATTCCATTCTTTAGAATTAACCAACATCTACTCCGTGACACTCCAACTTGATTAACAACCAAAGTCTTAAGTCCAAGTCGCCTTCACTTCAGAAAACAACAAATTCCAACAACACTAGTACTGCTGCCCTCAGTAGCATACTAACATCTTGCAACTGAAACATATCCGAGAAGCATATCTTCTCCCCCACTTAGCTTCAAACCACTCCAGCATACAACCGGCTAGAGGCACAACAAGTACTGATAGTGCTCCACACACTTATCACGTACTGAGGAATTAAACACATTAGACAACACTGGCCGGACAGACCGACCTGTTCTGATACCACTAATGTAACACCCCAATTCTACCCAAAGCATTTAGGCAAGAAAATATCAGAGTATTAAAATTTCATACAACACAATTAGGATGTTACACTAAGTAACCAAACAAACACCTAGAAAACAAACGGACATCAGCGATGCCAAAAGCATACAACACCTGTCAATAAAATGATACATAACACACGGAAGGTATGAACATATATGTATACGTAAAGCTCTCACTCTCAAAGAGGAGTTTTCCAAAATAAAGTGTTTACAATACACAATGGCACGTTATCACATATACATGTTCAAAAGAATCATATACAAATAAATAACAATAGACTCCCGACTACCCGGTGTTACGTATCAGAGCGACCGACAAGACCAACTGGAGAACTACCTCTTCCAAAAGACTTCCAAAGCGGATAATCTGCAGGATGCCACTCAAGCATCAAATCAGCAGAAGGGTGAGAATATACTTCATAATGAAAGCATGACAATTATAGTAATGCCAACAAGTATCATCAAGAATCATACAACAAAGTAATCCACTCATTTAACCACAATTAATATATAAGTAATGTGACACATGAATGATAACATAAATTATAAAGACAGACAATGATGAATGAGACTCGACTATGCATATGCTTGTGGTACCAAATCCGGAGTAAAACTCCTCCTTGTCATTATGACAAATACACCTGCCGAGCATTATGCTGGGACTTTATTCCACTCAGGAAGCCCGCAGGCTGTCGTCATCGAGCACGCAGCTCCCACTGATGACCTCTTGCCACTCAGGCTAATATACCGTTACCGAGCATTAAGCTCCTACTGGTAACCATGCCCGCAGGCCATCTGTTAACAGCATTCCGCCATTAACGTATTGAAATGTTATACTGTGCAAATATATGACTCTATTACACGACAACAACATCATCAACAATATAACACGATCATACACGCACGTTACATCGTTTATATTCTATCCAAAAGGATACATCACCAATTAATAACATCGTTATCAATTACATCACACCATAATTACCACACAGGCATAAATAAGCACACAACACACATTCACCGTCAAAACATACTGGCCACATCGGCATAAATGATCGCATAATTGCATCACCTCAAATTAATATTGGCCATTAGCCCACAACTCCATCAATACATCATCAACAAGTTGTAATAACAACAATTCAACAATGATAATACATCATTCTCATAACAACAATGACTTGCCATAAGGCCACACATCATGTTAATAACAAACAACCAAACATTGTCACATATCAAGAATGAACATTCATTAATACATAACACATATGAACATGATCTCATGTTATCGACAACTAATCACATACCTCGTACCAATACGATAACATTCACACAACACATCATCATGATTTATCATGTACTAGTTCACAAAACCATTTATGAAAATCAACCAACCACTACTACATCCTACATCATTAACAATTACCACCAAGCACTATGATTATTTACCAATCATATCGCGCATATAAAAAATTATGTGTTTTCATCAACAACCCTCATAACCAATTAATAACAAGCTAACCAAGCTTATACTATCATATAGAACATCCAACTAGCTTCCTAACGCTTCAAACGGCGTATGAAACGGAGCTACGAATCAAAAGTTACAAGGTTTCAAAGTTTGGATAATTGAACATACTACACAACTCATCACTTGATCCTAATAAAAATAATGGGATACTACATACTATGAATCATTTAATTAGATAATAATATAGTTCATTGCGTTAGCTTTCCAACGCTTCGAACGGCGACAAAATCGGAGTTACGGTTCAGGAGTTACGAAGTTTCAAAGTTTTGGAAAAACAGAAAAAGCTGTTGTCCGCTTCAGCTCCGCTCAGCGGACCTTCGCAGAGAATTTTCTGCAACAGAACCTCCGCTCAGCGGACCCACCTCCGCTCAGCGGACCTGCGTAAACCCAGAAAAAACCAGAACGAACCAGAACTGTTCCAAGCCCCTTATACCCACCAAAACCACTCCAAAACATCATTATAACACCAATACAACACATACAAACCATAGAAACAACCTAACATCAAACTTTTCATGGTTGATTCATCAATCTATCTCAAAACCTAACTTTTTATTTAAACTCAATCAAGCCATGGAAAGGGAAACAAACATGATCAATCACCATAACACAACAAGGATATCATTTAATCATCATACAATCATTCTCAAACAAACTTAAATCAAACAAAGACCACACAAGAAAATTGTGGAAATTGGAACAAGAAGAACAAGAACAAGAACAAGACTATAAGAATCATACATCCAAGATAAATTAGATTCACCCCCTTACCTTGCTATTGTGACGATCGGCAATCGATTCGGTTGAGAATCCTCCACTTTCTCTTGTTTTTCCCCTTTGCTCTTCTTCTTCCTCTCTTCTCTTTCTTTCCTTTCTGTTTTTCTTTCTTCTTTTCTTTTCTTATATTCTTTTCTATCTCCCCCTACTTCTCCAAAATATCTCAACAAAATATCTACTTTACGGTCTAAACTCAATTGCTCGGAAAAACCCCAAAACGCAGAATATTACCTTAATAATATTTCCAGTACCAAAAATATGAAAACCTTCAATTAAATATTAGCCCGCCATCCCGAACTAATACCGACTGAAACGACTCCAAAAACGGTAAAATTCCAATAAACGTCACAAACGTCCAAATCAAGCATATACTTATTTTTCCGGGCGTTACAAACACCGTCCACTTTCATCATGCCCGTGTGTTCAACAATGCCGTTGCCTTGCTATGCAGAATGTTTGTGCGTATTGTGCTGAAGATCAGGTTATGCAATTCTTAACTGGTCTTAATGAACGTTTTTCAGTGGTTAGAACTCAAGTTTTGCTCATGGAACCTTTGCCACCAATTAACAAGGTATATTCCTTAGTAGTGCAAGAAGAGAGTAATCATAATTCTGCTAGTGTTACTGAAGATGAGTCTGCACTCATGGTGAATGCTGCTCAAGGTTTTGAGTCCAATGGCAAATCTCCTCATTATAAGCATCCTCCTCACCAATGCACCTTTTGTCATAGAACTGGCCACACTGTGGATTTCTGTTATCAAAAGCATGGTCACCCTAATTTCAACAAAAACAAATCACAAGCTAATGCTTCCACAACTCATACATCTGATGTTGATCATACACCTGAGAATTCTACAACAATTTCATCTGTTGCTAGTGCTACCAACATCTCTCAAGCTCAATATGATCAGTTGATTGGATTACTTCAACAAGTTAACTTGATCCCATCCACCACTCCTAGCACTACTGCATCTATCTCTACTTTGATGACTACTTCTACTCCTAATGAGAATCTCTCAGGTATTGTATGTAACAGTTTTAGTTCATCTGCTCGAGCCAATTATTGGATACTTGATTCTGGTGCAAATGACCATGTGTGCTCGTCTCTTTCTCTTTTTACCTCTATTCATGCCATTAATCCTATTTACATTACTCTCCCTAATGGCAATTCTGTTTGTGTGAATCAAGCTGGCTTTGTACAATTCTCTTCTGATCTCTATTTGGAAGATGTTTTGTATTCTAATGATTTTCAACTCAATCTCATTTCCATTTCCAAATTGTGTCAGTCATTGAAATGCCATGCTAAATTCTCTTCTCACACTTGTTTTCTCCAGGATATGAACAACCAGAAGATGATTGGTTTGGGTAGACAGATTCGAGGCCTATATAGACTGCAAGTAAATGCCTGTCCTCCTAAGCGTGCTCTCACTAATACCAACATGTCTCACATTCATTCCACCAGTGTCAACACAATTCTTCCTAGCAATGCTTGTCGCACGCTCGCGAAAAATGAACAGAGTCGCCACCAATATATTTATCCCATAAGGGAAAGGAATATCAGAAAACCTAACAAAGGAAGGAACAAGGTCTTACGACCAGAGAATCCAGGAATGGGAGTCGGTTACGCAAGGGGAAGGTACTAGCACCCCTCGCGCCCATCGTACTCGATGGTATCCACCTATGTTTGTTTATATCTAAAGGGTGTAAAACTATGTTTATGTCTAAATGCGAAATGAATGCAAAATGTAGGGAAAAGAAGAATTGTACTCGCACAGGCCCTACCCAGCTGCCTACGTATCCTTTTCAGGAATAAGAGTTACCGTAGCTCGGCTCACGATTTTCTGTTTGTTTTTTGTGTTTTTTAGTTGGGCGGAGTTAACGTTCGCGCTCTTGCATAAGGGATCGCCTACGATGCGTTCGAGCGGAAATAACAGTGCCCTTAGGAAGAAGAAAAAGAGAGATTGGTTTGTGTCTTTTAGGGTAATTCCATGGTGACAAGAACCTACTACAAGGCTTCGCATCACTTCCTTACTTTGTTTTAAATCTGACCATTTATTAGTGTTTTAAGTGTTTTTGGTTGGTGTTTTTTAAGGGGATTTAATTTGTGACTTAGATCATACCAAAAAGAGTTTTGTTTTGCATATTTAGAGAACGCACATCGAGGCCTACGCCACAATCGTTTCTCTAAATAACGGTTAAGAAATACATCAAGGCCTCACACCTCAATCATTTCTTTTCCGCTAAATAAAAGAGATACAAAAAGAAGTTTTTTATGAATATTTAGAGAATGCACATCGAGGCCTACGCCACAATCGTTTCTCTAAATAAAGGTTAAGAAATACACCGAGGCTTCACACCTCAATCATTTCTTCTCCGCTAAGTAGAAAAGAACATACATCGGGGCCTACGCCCCAATCATTTCTTTCCTACTATGAAATATAGTAACGGTATGATCCTTGTCGGTATTTTATTAAGTATTTTAAAAGTTGAAAAGAAAAAGAATGAAATAGGGAACTAATCCTAAATTCTAATCTAAGTTGTTCTAATTCCTATCTATGTACAAAAGGAGTCTAAAAATGGTACAAACGAAATAGGCCTAAAATAAGGCCAAAAATACAAGCAATAAAATCACACAAGCATCATACAAAAATAACATGAAAATGATACAAAACAAATCAAGCATTAGTGCAAAATTAAACTAAAAATACTACTATTTTTATGAGTTTTTAATGGGGAAATCGATTAACCTAAAATCTACTATTTTTAATGAAGTTTTTAAGTGTTAAGGGAATTCTAATTCAAGCCAAAATCATACTAAAAGACCTAAATGCTACTAAACCTAAACTAATATTTTTTTTGAGGTTTTTATGTCAATTTTATTATCTAAAAGAAGTAGCAAAAAAAAGCTAAGTAGAAAATCCTAAAAAACTAGCAATTAAACATGGGCCCGGGGGGTGTGAACTGAAAATCGTGGTGCATGAGTAATTGGCGCTGGGCCCAAAGGGACTGGCTCAGTAGAGTTGTTTTTTTGTTCAGATTTGCTTGCCAAAAACCGGTGCGATGGGCCTTCAAGGGGTGTATCAGAAATTCGTACTTGGCCCATGGTTATTGTATTCATTTCAAATTTTTTTCACTTAACAATAATAATAAAAAAGAAAAATAGAAAGGGCAATTAGGGTTAACTCAACGTGACGATTAGACTTCTTCTCTCAGATTCTCATCTCTTCATACGAGAGCGGCGACGGTGCGACGGAGAACCTTTCTTCTCCGATCGAACACACAACACAGTCCGGCCGCCATCACCTCTCCTCTCATCTCGTTCGTCCCCCACCCTAACTCACAATACTCTACGACAATTCAAAATCAAAACCAAATCGAAATTGAACCTGGAATCGAAGAAGGAGAAAGATTAGAGAATACTAGAGGAGCTTCCAGTCGGAATTGACGCACGCGAGAACGAAGGATACGATGATGACTCAGGTAGAACTTTTTTCTTCGTTCTTCTGATTCCTCGGTTCTTTCTTCTTCCACTTCTATCTTCTTTCTTCTCTTTTTTTTTGGTTTGATTTCTCTGGGAACTTTTGGCGTGTTGCGTGTTGTTGTTGTTGTTGTTGTTGTTCTGAATTCAGTGTGTGTGAAGAATGGATTGAGGTCTAGCTCTATCTCTATGAAGTTTCGATGTGAAACTTCAAAGGATATGTCGAAGGAGCTTTGTGTGAGTGAGGTCAGAGAGGGTGATGGAGATGAAGATGGAGAGAATTGAGGGATTAAGAAGGTTCAGAAAGAGAGAGATAGGCTCGGAGAGAGGATTTTGCAGAGGTGTGGAGGTTAAGGGATGAAGATGATTGTGGAGAGATATTGAAGATAGAGGAGGGTGAAGGATTGGTGGAGAAGATGGAGGAGATGGCGTGTGTGTATGAAGAGTGAAAGTGGTGGAGAGTGGTGAAAAGTGAAAGGTGAGTGTTATGGTGCGTGAAGAGAGTTTGAATTGTGGAGGGAGAACTGTTATATAGAAGTTGAGGTGGTATGAAATCAGTTAGAGATTGAGAGTGATTGAGGGCCCTAGGATCTGAGACTCGGTTATGGTTAGGGGGTTCTGTTATAGAGGTTGTTAGAAGTTAGTTGAAAGCTGTTAGGATTCTGTTATTGACAGTTGGGTTTGTAACTGAAAGTTTTTTAGCTTTTGAGTCTATTACACTAGGGAGAGTTGGTTATAACAGAATGGAGTTAGTTATAGGAAGGGAAGTTAGTTACAGGTTTGGGAAAGGTTACCTAACTGAGAAAATTTGGCTGTTGAAGGGTTCGAAATTTGAAGAGTGAGAAGCGGGTGAAGATGTTGTTGGTGGAGGTTATGTTTTTTCTGTTATGCTGTTGTGAAGTAAAGTCCTGCTAGCTCAATTAAATGGCCTGAACTGTATTGAACTTGCAATGATGTTGCCCTGCTTTGAATTTTTCTATTGCCTGTTTCTCACTTGGATATATGACTGAAGCTTTGTGACGTACGTTTTGCGTGCTGACGCCGTTCTCTCTGACAGGTTAATGGTTATTAGTGAGCTTGATGTTATTCTTCTTGGATTCCAGTATATATATATGTATTGTTTATGTCCAGTTTTCCTCTTTCAATTTTCAATTGTTATGACTCTGATATTTTGGGGTTTTCTTTGGTTTGTCATTGTTTTGCTGCAGAATTTGATGAAGAAAGTGGTTGAGTCCACAAGCATATGACTGGCCGATGTTGATCGGTGATGCGCGGCTGAATGAAGGACATGGATCCGATTGCAGGTTGAAGATTGGGTGAAGGTGTGTTGTGCTGATGAATATGAACGAACCGGTTGCGAAGAAAACTTGAGTGTGAGATGGAATAGCATGGCAAAAGGCTTTGGTTCCCACATGTTGTGAACCTGAAACTCACCCATTTCCTTCTTTCCCCTGCAGGTCTGCTACATGGTTTGCTTTGAATTAATATGTGTGGGTTATGTGAGAGCTAGTTTTTGTTAGAATGCGAACTTGTTAATCACGTAACCACTGATAGAAATAAGCTTGAGTCTCTGATTTTTCTCTCCTTTTTTGTACTGAATTGATGCAGGGCGTTATGTGAACTTTTTTCTATTTGTATGGATTGTTTTGAATTGTTAGAACTGGTTCAGTTAGCAAGTGGTGGATCTGTTTTGGCCTTTTTTGATGTAGAGTTGTTACAATTTAAATTTGATTTATGTGTGATGTACATAGGATGTTATGTGTTTGTTGAATGTGTTGAATTGGGTTATGTAAGTCTTTTGTATAAGGCTTTTTTCTTCTGGTTTTGGTAATGTGCAGCAAGTTTGGAATTGTGTGTGAAAATGTATGGACTGTTGGGTTTTTAAACTTGAAGTGGAAACATGCATTAGTTCTCATGGTTTGGTAATTGGTATGCAGGTATGTTGCAAAATTGCTGTTTGGTCAAAGAGTTTAGAAACACAGATTAAAGATGAAGATTGATCATGAAGACTTTGAAGATGGAGAAGGCACGAAGTTTAGGACATTGTTTCTTCTCTTTTTTAGACATTAGGGTTTTGCTGCAAGTTTCATGTAATGGCAATGATGCATGTGTCTTTGACTTGGAGTGTAATGAAAATGTAGGATCCCTCTTTAAATAGCTTGTAGTGGCTGATCCTGAATTTGACCTTTATATTTCAAATGATTGGAAATGAATGATTTTACTTTTTGCTAGATTTGAATCCTCTTTTCCTGAATGATGGAACCGAATAACCCTTGCATCCAAAATGCTTTTAAAATGTGGTCATGGTCAAATACTAAGGAAGAAGTCAATGTGACTTAGTCAACCAAGAGTCAACTCAAGTGAATACTTTCAATTTCAATCCTTCTCCAACATGCCTTTCTTCTAAAGCTTCTTTTCTTGAGAAACCTAAACAAATATCAATAGGGCCAAGATAGCTTGCTACATAAGTAATGTCGAAGGGCAACATTCGATCAAATGAAACCATAAGAATACAACGCGTGTCACCCGACCCTTGTCCTAATAAAGTCACATATGATGCAGATGAATGAATGATTTTACCTAACATGAATAGGTGGTGAGAATGTATGCACATGATTTAAAAGCCATAAGCCTGATAAAATTAAAAGGGGTAGGACAAATTTGGGGTATGACAGCTGCCCCTATTTAATCGTCTTAAACCTGAAGGTGAGATTGGCGCTAGCCTTTCGAACATTCGAGGTAGAAGAAGATTAAATATCCAAGTACCAGAAATTTGTCCTAAAGAGAAGTTGGTGTGATTGTTGTCCTTACTTCTTAGTGTGTGAGTTAATGCTTTTTTTTGTTTTGATATCTGCTGGGGAAAGAGAAATGTTTTTCTTTTTTCTGGTGGAAAAGTTTACGGTGAGTAATGGATTTGAATGGTGGTAGTACGTAACATAGCCAAGGTGCCAATACAGGTTCTCAAAGAGAATGGTTGTATGAAACAATGACTGAAAGGAAAAGATCTCGTGCGATCTTCGACTCAACATCGGGAGAAGACCTCGTACGATCTTCAAGACTGAAAGGAAAAAGATCTCGTGCGATCTATGACTCAACATCGGGAGAAGATCTCGTACGATCTTCAAGACTGAAAGGAAAGAGATCTCGTACGATCTATGACTCAACATCGGGAGAAGATCTCGTACGATCTTCAAGACTGAAAGGAAAAAGATCTCGTGCGATCTATGACTCAACATCGGGAGAAGATCTCGTACGATCTTCAAGACTGAAAGGAAAGAGATCTCGTACGATCTATGACTCAACATCGACTCGACAACAGGAGAGGATCTCGTACGATCTTCAAGACAGAAAGGAAAAGATCTCGTGCGATCTACGACTCAACATCGGGAGAAGACCTCGTACGGTCTTCAGGTCTGAAAGGAAAAGATCTCGTGCGATCTATGACTCAACATCAGGGTGAGAATAACGAACTCACGACTCGCAAGAATTGAAGAAGGATAAACATCAACAATGAGGTTGGAGAAGGAAATTGGTTTTGAAATGGTTTTCCAGGTTAGAAACTGGGCTTTGAAAGGGTTTGCCAGGTTGGGAACTAGGCTTTGAAAGGGTTTGCCAGGTTGGGAACTGGGCTTTGAAAGGGTTTGCCAGGTTGGGAACTGGGCTTTGAAAGGGTTTGCCAGGTTGGAACTGGGCTTTGAAAGGGTTTGCCAGGTTGTAACTGGGCTTTGAAAGGTTTGCCAGGTTGGAAACTGGGCTTTGAAATGGTTCGAAGGTCGGAAGGCAAAGGATTCACAACACGGGGGTTGGACCTGAAAAGTTTTCTCATACGGGGGAAGGGACCACAGAGACTAGTGACGACTAGACTCGATCAAAAGACATAATCACGAAGATGTTGATGCTTGCGAAGCATAAGAATTACATTAATCCCTCAGGCCAAAGGCGGGGTGTAGCTCTTCAAGAGCGGCAATCGTTCGAATTGCCACACACCAAGTATGGTTATTCAAACGATTGAAAAATGAGATGGGTTGAATGCCCACCCTCTTTCGCACTCTAATTTGCACGCAGCACACGGGAAATAACCACGACAAGACTAGTGACGACTAGACTCGACAAGAAGATGATAGTAACCACTGGAAATTATGGAGATATTGATGCTTGCGAAGCATAAGAATTACATTAATCCCTCAGGCCAAAAGGCGGGGTGTAACTCTTCAAGAGCGGCAATCGTTCGAATTGCCACACACCAAGTATGGTTATTCAAACGATTGAAAAATGAGATGGGTTGAATGCCCACCCTCATTCACGCTCTAATCTGCACGCAGCATACGGGAAATAACCTCGGAGACAGCGATTCTGACGAAGAAAGACATTGCATCCGATCCATATTGGAGAGAGAAAATGAGACTTCTTTTGGGGATTAAGGATATCAGGTATCGGCACCGTGGCATAAGGAGATTTGTAATGTAGTAGCAGATATCAATCGAAGTTTGTAAGGACAATATTTTATGTGGGGAAGTATCGTCGTCTTGATTGAGTGCTGATTTGTATTATCTGGCTTATGCTTTGTATGCATGTTTGAATTTTTCTATGGCGTAATGATCCGCTTTGACGGATATGCTACGCTTTTGAGGATGCAATGTTATATGCAATGGATACTATATGCAGAGTGCCAAATAAAGGCATTAGTGAGGTAAACACTGGGGAGAATCCCCTTAGTGTTAAGGACCATGTGGAGGTGCCAATAGATATTGGACTTTGACTTGCAAGATGCCCCTTCTGGTTGTTGGCTTGTAGAGTGTAGAATAACTTCTGACTTCTCACCACATGCCATTGCTTGGAGGGTTTTCAGCTTGAGGAGATTCCCTCGATTCTTCATGTTGGGGATGAGAAATCCAGGTAACGAGCCTTGGTTAGGGAAGTAGGACAACTCCTAGGAGAAATAAACTCCTATGCTTGAGGAACGGAACAAACTCTCGGGAGAAATAAACTCCGTGCTTGGGGAGAGACCAAGTTTCCAGGAGAAATAAACTCCTATGATTGGGGAGAGAACGAAATAACTCAAGAGATTGTGCCCCAAGCTTCACGACCCATGAAGGAATTTGCACTAAAGAATCCTTGGAGAGATTTGTCGAATCTCGACGTAACTGCCCCAGATTGGTTGAATTTGAGAGGTCAAACCTCGATTCAATTGCCCCTGATTAGGTACATCTTACTAGAATCATCAAGCTTTCTTTGTTTTGAAGTTAAACAAACGTGGAAACAACTTTACCACGCTCAACGGAGTCTTCAAACTCTTCCCCTCAAGGTAATCAAAGAAGGCATTAACTGTTCATGCCCAACGGAGTTTTTAGAGAATCTGCCCCTTGATGGTCAACATTTGAGATGATTAGCTTTTACCCCTCGGAGTTCTCAAGTCTCTTGTACTTTGACATGATCAAGTTACTCACTGATTCTCATCCTGAAATTTTTTGATGTTTAAGCAGTTGTTTTGTATGCAAAAGAATGTTAATTCTAAGAATGATAATTCTAATGCAAAGCCTATGTTAGTCTTGAAGTTGTAAAACTTTTTATGAAATGAGGTTGCGACCTCCTGTGACCGAATCACTAGTTGACACAACCTCGATTTTTGCATATGGAAGATAAAGCTAACGTACGATACCAACATGGATATGAGTCTCGCTTCATTGGGAGTCAGTTAAACACTATCTCTTCGGGGTGCGCTTTCAAAATAAACCCTACTTCAATTAGGACTTTTAAGGGTTGTAATTTGGCCGGGTTCACGGTTTTTAGAAAACAAAGGATTTTTAGGCTCAAAATTATTTGTACCCACCCCCTTCGTGATTTTCTCCATTCCTATGTTCAGTTAACTCGACACGAGTGTTCATCCCTCACAAGGAATTTGAAATGGTTGAGGAATCAATGAGGTTCTTTGGACATGGCGGTCGCTCACCTTTTATTCTTCTGATTCATCATCACACGACTTTGTCCTTGCTTGGCAATTTCATCATCTTTTTTCTCTTTTGCCATTTTCTTTTCATCTTTTTTTTATTTTCATTATTTTTCGCCATTTTTTTTGCTCTATATATTTTTTTTTGAACAAGTCGTGTGATCTCGCATTATCTTTGATTCGTTGGAGGTGATTACGACTGCCTCGCTCCTTTGATTTGATGAAGGGTTACCGTTGTGGTATCGTCATCTCTTGATCTCTTAATGGAAAGAGGATAATCATTGCGGTCTTGACATTCCTCAACCTTTTGAAGGATAACCATTGTTATATCCTTAGATGTATACCCTTTTGGTGAGTTTTGAACACTCAATCAAGTTAAATGAACACTACCCTGCCCCAAGGTTAAAATAAGGGTTTTTTATGATTAGAAAAGAAACTCCTACTTCAAGGCTCAAAAGGGGTTATCGAGGGTCTATCTCCCTTATATCTCCGGTGTTTGGGGATTTGAAACAATGCCTGTACATCCTCAGTAGGGTTTTATTCAAAAGCATACAATTGGAGATTTTGCATTTTTATTTTTCATCATTCTCCCTCCGCTTTTTGCCTAAGCAAGAGATAAGTAAAGTTGGTATCGTAATGCCAAAAACATTTTATGAGTGATAACGAATGGGTTACTTCAAGACAAACATAAACAATGTATTATGATTTTCATTCAGAAATTAACAAGTTTTTACATGCTATTGATGCTTAAACACACGAAGGAAAAAATACAATGAGAATGCAGTAAGAAACTAAATGAATGTCGTTGTTGAGGAGACTTGACTCCATCTGGACTTATTGAGCTTGAATACTTTCTGCAGTTCCTTCCAAACACTTCAGATTACTTCAAAAGAAAACTCCAACGAAGTTACCCAAGAGTCGTAAACTTTTGCCTTACTTTAGGGATTCGAGCAATGCGAGTGATGCAATGCTCAAGATAAGAGTATGTCTTGCTTATCCCTCGTGCGGGAGCCCCAAGCATAGATGTTGGAGTAGTGTTCACCATCAAACACGGAGGAACCTTGCGTGGTCACCAAACTTAGAGAAGCTACTTGTTGCAAGGAGAGCTCAAACACCAACTGAAACACCAACCTCCACGGATACAACTGAGCACAAGAACCTTGAGAATGGGAGATGCTTCTACAAAACATTCTTGATTACTTTTTGAAAAAGATTCTGACAAAGTTGCTCGAGAATTTGTGGTGTTTTCATTATTATCATACCAACCAGTTCAAACAAGGAAGTAGCCTTCGACAAAACAAGAAAATACTGAAATGAGAATACAGAAATGAAATGATGATTGCCAATGTTGAGGAGGCTTGACTCCGTCTGGGCTTATTGTTCTTTGGAGATGCTTTATGGAATACGGACATTCGTGACTCCTCAATTTATGTGCAGGCCATTTGGAGTGAATGATATTGCTTTGGAGTCAATGAGATCTTGGACTTTGTGTTTCAAAATATTACAATCCTCAATTGAATGTCCAGATGTCCCATAATGGTACTCACACCTTGCATTTAAGTCATATCCTTGAGGAATCGGTGTTGGAGGGGGCTTAAACTCCCTTAGTTGGACCAAAGAATCCTTGAGTAAATGAGAAAGTAGTCGACTATAGGTCATAGGAATTGGGTCAATTCTTCTTGGTGGTCTCCTCGGCATTTGTGGACCCTGTTGCTTGTGATGATTCAAATATCCAATTTCTTCAGGTGTCTTCCCTTTTTGATTTGGCTGGGAAACAATCAAAGACTGATAAAGTGGAAGATCCGGAATCCAAGACGGTGCATTGTGCTTCTGATTTGAAGTAGATCCGACATAGAAGTATGAATCAGCCTTTTCTTCCACCACAGATGGAACCCTATTTCCTTGAACACTCATGCCCTCGGAGGTGATCAAAATCACTTTTGAGTCAATGAGATCTTGAATTTGATGCTTCAGCGCCCTACAATTCTCAATATCATGGCCAGGTGCCCCAGAATGGAACTCGCATCGAGCATTGGCATTAAAATTGGGGGGAAGCTTTTCAGGCATGGATAAATCGCGTAGCTCAACCAACCGAAGTTCCAGCAAACGGGGAAGTAACTGAGCATAAGGCATGGGGATCGGATCAAGAACCCTCTGAGGCATCTTAGGTTTTTGCCCACACATTCGGCCTCCTTGATTCATTCTAGGGACATGAACAGACTGACGTGGAGGTAACGACACTTGAAGTTGAGGGAGATCCCTCTGAGGCATCCCATGAGTGGAAAAAGATCCCATTGAAGAGAAGGAGTCAACAATATCTGTTGCAGCAGCAGGGACAACATCACCTTCCTTTCTTAGTACCATTTTCAGAACTTCCATAACCAGGCTCACTTGAGTCTTCAACCGACTGTTTTCCTCTTTTAGGGCACCCTAATTATGGATCAAGTCTTGCATCTCCAACATAAGATGACCCATTTGTTCCTTCATCTCATCCATTTCCTCACGGAGTTGTTCCATAGTTGATCTTGGAGTTGTGGCAGTGAGAAGTCAAATTTGTTGTTGATCTTGAAATCTGGATAGAAGGGTCCCATAAGTCTTTGAAAGAGCCATGAAATGCATGATGGTATGAATGTATGTTTCATTTATGAGAGGTTCTAAGGTCTTTTCATCAACTTTTGTTTCTCTTTTTCTTTTGGAATCAAAGCCTTCTTTTTGTATAGAATATCTTTCCTTTTTTTTCGTTATTCTATTTCCTTTTTTCTCTTTTTTTTTGAAATAGACTTTAGGATCCCCCATAAATGAAGTGAATAAAACAATGATGTCATGCAATGCAACGACATGGGATCAAGGTCCATATAATCTTAGTAACCACTGTACAATCCTCTGAATAACTGATATAGGTCAGATGTCATGAGATCAAAGGTCCGACATAGGTACCACACAGCCATAGGAACAATAGTCACCAACAGAACAGAATAGTCACCAACGGTACCTGTCATGTATATCCCTCCCCACTCACAGGTGAATCTAGGTCAGGGTAGGTCAAAGAAAGCCAACAGAGGATTGAAAGTAGGCGTAATCATACGATATTGCCTCTTTCAACCAAGCTCTGTCCGTGGATACATGATCGGATCAATCAGGCATACGTCTTCTGCCCGTCATGGCCACTCTATTCCTAGTTCCTAAGGTATCACTCATGGCCTGGGTATTGGGCCTTTTACCTCATAGAATCATCCCACCCAACCTGCAAACAGAGAGAAATATGTGGCCCCCACGGGGACCCATAATATAGTCCAGATGCATGCGGAAAGTAAACATGATATGCAAGCAAGAAATAAACATGATATGTAAGCATATATACAAATGATGCAAACATATAAATAAACAAAGAAACACCCAATAAAAAGAAACAAACAAAGGCTAGGATCGACTCGCTAAGAATAACCGAGCACAGGTCTATCAACATCCCCAGCAGAGTCGCCAGCTGTCGCACGCTCGCAAAAAATGAACAGAGTCTCCACCAATATATTTATCCCATAAGGGAAAGGAATATCAGAAAACCTAACAAAGGAAGGAACAAGGTCTTACGACCAGAGAATCCAGGAACGGGAGTCGGTTACGCAAGGGGAAGGTACTAGCACCCCTCGCGCCCATCGTACTCGATGGTATCCACCTATGTTTGTTTCTATCTAAAGGGTGTAAAACTATGTCTATGTCTAAATGCGAAATGAATGCAAAATGTAGGGAAAAGAAGAATTGTACTCGCACAGGCCCTACCCCGCTGCCTACGTATCCTTTTCAGGAATCAGAGTTACCGTAGCTCGGCTCACGATTTTCTGTTTGTTTTTTGTGTTTTTTAGTTGGGCGGAGTTAACGTTCGCGCTCTTGCATAAGGGATCGCCTACGATGCGTTCGAGCGGAAATAACAGTGCCCTTAGGAAGAAGAAAAAGAGAGATTGGTTTGTGTCTTTTAGGGTAATTCCATGGTGACAAGAACCTACTACAAGGCTTCGCATCACTTCCTTACTTTGTTTTAAATCTGACCATTTATTAGTGTTTTAAGTGTTTTTGGTTGGTGTTTTTTAAGGGGATTTAATTTGTGACTTAGATCATGTAACACCCTTCTAAACCCCCGCGGAAAATATAATAATAATAATAATAATAATAATAATAATAATAATAATAATAATAATAATAATAATAATAATCAGAGTAAACATGAAATACAAGGATGTCACAATTTCTTTAACATAAAATACCATAGTCATTTGTCATGCCACATGAGGAACCATTTAATATAAACAAAATTCATGTTCAACACAGCGGATTATAACTCACAACATTGCATATTTATCATCCATGCAAGTTACTACAATACAATTATAAAACAACAAAGCCAACAGAGTAATTCGTCTCTAAACTAGCGTTCCCCAGTGTTACAATCAGAGCATGACTCGACACGAACTATGGACTAGCCTACGAGCTATCCGTACCCAATCAAGAAGCCGCTACATCCTTAATCTGAAATCATCAAAGTAAGGGTGAGTTTCATTCGAATTAATAAGCATTATGCAGTCATAAGTAATAAAATCTCATAGTAATTATCATCCGCTCAATCATACATATAATCGGAATTATTACAACAAGCAAGCATCAATTCAACAATATTGGCCATCGGCCCACAACTCATCAATTTCATCAATGATCAAGTTTTATTAACAACATCACCTTAATACATCAATCATGTAAACACACCAAGGCATAACACTGGATCTCATCCAATCATGTTATAACCAATGCATATGATTCAACTGACACTATGCATGTGGTACCAAAATTCGTGAATCACATTCACAGGACTTCTCTCTTTGATACTGCCCTCTAGTCGCTCACACCCCACATGGGCACACGACTACTGCCTCATCGCTCACACCCCACATGGGCACACGATGACTTCCCGCTAATCTCCGCACAATGGGAATTAGCCTTCCAATGCAAATGATTTATGAATAATGCACACATGACACATACTTACATCATCATACCTCATCATCATTCCGATGCTTAACATCGCTTATCACCTCTTACCAATAACGTCACAACAAGTATGTACATGTATAGGCATCATTCAATCATTCACATACATACACCACATCATCACAATAACATACACATCATATTAATGTTCACAATCATCAATCATCACCATCATCATACATTGTTACATCTATCATCATTACACACCATGTAATAAATTGTTAAAATAACCCAACAACATAATCACAAAACATGTATTCATTTACGACATGTTATAAACCAACACCACCCAATGAATATCATAATCCCATCACCAATACAAAACATGTATCAATAATCATATATAAATAAGCACATATACATATACTATATTCCAATTCATCAACAATCAAATCAAATTAAAATAGAGTCGGCCACTGCCCATTTCATCACTTTATCAAATAAAGCATCTCATTAGTTTCGCAACGCCCAAAACGGCACATAAAACAGATACACGGATCAAAAGTTACGGGTTTTTAAAGATAAAACATTTTTAGAAAATATGCTGCAGAACCCGGGTTGTCCCTACGTGGGAACCGGTTCCTGGCAGCTTCAAAAATCACGTCTCTGGTTTTTACTATGGGGAACCGGGTTGTCCCTACATGGGAACCGGTTCCCAGCTGCCCAGAACCCATAATTCTCTGTTTTTACAAGGGGGAACCGGTTCGTCCCACATGGGAACCGGTTCCTACGTACCTGCACAACAAAATTCATCATTTTGACAGCATTTACCCTATCTCATTTCCCCAATTTCAGGTACATACGAACATACACACAATTATCATTGATTTTCACACAATTACACATTTCAAACAAGTTATTGACATGTATTAACATCATATATCACAAGCATCAACAGAATCATGTCAATTCATACTAGATTATCAAAACCTAACAAAATTCCCAACCCGACACGTACGATTGAATTAGACAATAATCCTAATCAACCTTACCACCTACAATCGCATAAGGATCACTAACCCGAAGAATCCCCCCTTACCTCAGAGTCGAATCTTCGAAGTTCTCCTTCCCTTCAGGCTCTTCTCACTTTCACGTGTTCTTCAGTTCCAAAATCTGCTTCTACTGCTTCTACTTCTCTTTCCCCAATTCCTTTATTTTATGAAAAATAAAATAAAATATTCTTAATGGGCTTGCTTAGTTAACACCCCCTTACTGCTAACCACCACCCTAGGCCCAATGCCAATATTTCATCATTTTCCAAATAATTCCAAATAAAAATACTAAAATTCCAATTATTTAATTTAAATCCAAATTAAATTAATAAACTGAAATTATGGGGTGTTACAACTCTCCCCCACTAAAAGAGTTTTCGTCCTCGAAAACATACTTCAAGTAAAAGTCCCAGATAAGAGTACTTCATTTGACTCTCCCATTCTCCGTTAACACCTTCTTGGTCGAGTCTCAAAATTCATCTGACATAACCAACACAAGCATATCTCATGCATTCAATTCAGTTCTTACGTTGCATTTGACCATCCCCAGGTGTACCACTCGCTATAACTCCAACGGTTAGCAACAATGAAACTTCGAGGTGCGATCCATACAATACGCTCAACAACTGAATAATACAATTACACAATCCATGGTATGATCGCAACTGATCAACACTGTAGTAATAGATTCCATTTACCCACGTACCAATCTTAGGTACACTCTTCCAATTGAGCGATAAAGTAATACTTACACTTACTCAAAGCAAATTCCCGAGTTACTTCATCTATTAAAACATTCCCACTATCGGGACAAGCACACATCAGTAGTTATAATTACATAGCTCATCATCCTCAATATACCATTGCTTACAAGATAGCTCAACTGAGTCCCACTCTCCACTGAGAATCAAATTAACTTCGTCCTTCGTAGAGTATAATCCCTCATTACATTCATAAATTTACATAACACCTTACAACAGTACAAAATTATTATGGCATTACATAGTATCAACTCGTTGTCTTAACTTCTCCGAACACATACTCATTAACTACATTCAACCATAATAGGATATCCATTATCTCGGCAATTATTCAAAAGGGTTCTAATCCTTTGGCACGACATCATTATGTCTACGAGATTCCAAATCCAACCTATAGATCAACATATATTCTCCATGTAGGATTCCGACATATTAATTCCTCACTGCTCACGAGTAGCACTCATAACACCACTCTACATCATACTTTCGCTGTACGACTTCGACTACTCGTCTTAAGTCACCGTCTAATGCTTTGCACCCCTTCATATTCACATTCTCATAAGCTCCCACAATATGGTGAGTGGTTATTCTCACATCTCAGCATTCATCACATCTTATACCATTAAGGTAACAAGCAACCTTATACCATCTATATGATTCCGCCTATTATCAACAAGAGATTAAGGGTGATCAAGTCCTCAATTTGTCAATAGGTAGCCAACAATCATATTTAAGCATAAACCATTGTTACTACATAATAGTGTCTTTTTCCGAGTTTGCACCCAAACTCATTAGCATTGTCATAGTCTAATAATTCTCTATGGTGTCCTTCTTCTAGAATATTCCTTTTCAGCTCGGTAACATCTGGAACACAACTGCAACTTCTAGACCTCATTACACCATCCTCGTCAATTCTGAATTCATTGTCTTTACCTTTGTAATTCAAAGTCGACTTGTCGATCAACTCAACATCAGCTTTCTGACTTTCTCTAATCTCGTCTAGAATACCATTAGTCAGTCTCAGCATACCCAATCCAACATTAGTAGGAACACCTTCACATACCAAACTTAATTCTCTGAATTGTTCAATTAAATCCAACTCTTTCACCATCCGCATCGACATTTTTAGAGGCAACCTCGAACCATACAAATAATGTCACTGCAACATCAAAACAAAACCATGGCTGCCAATTCTAAATCATGAGTCAGATAATTCCTTTCATGCGCTTTCAATCGTCCCGACGCATAAGTTACTACTTACTGATTTTACATCAATACACTACCCATCAACGATGCATCACAATATACCACAAATGGTTCCAAAGTCCATTTCACTTTTTCTACTGATTTACTCATCACTCAAATCCATCGATACTTAAATCATCTTTATCATCTTATTCATCAACGACACATTCTACTCGACTTCGTTTCAACAATCGTGGTAATAGGCATCCCTATTCAACACTTATTCATGCTTCCTTAACCGACATCATAATATCTCCTCATAGGACCACTCTATGGTATTTATAACTCTTCCATAAGGTAGAACATAATCTCTCATCTTCGTGGGTTCAAACGACACATTAATCCGACATTCAGAGCTCAAGATACAGACGTTTCCAATCGTTATCCAAATTTGCAACACCGACACCATGCTGCGACATTCTATACAATATCTCCAAACTCTTCAAGTGGCACATTTGATTCCTAGAATTGCTTATCAACAAGTCTTTAATTATTCCTTTATTCCGTTCAACTCTGACACTGACATCCCATGTAGCACCAATGAACAGTCTAGTTCTAAGAGCAAGTGCAATCGTAACTTCACCCCTTTCTAACATCATCCTGACACCATTAAATATGTTACAGCTGCTACAACCATTTTTATAAAAAATTTCATCTCGTTAGCTTTCCGACGCTTCAAACGGAACTCAAATCGGATGTCCAGAACTCCAGTTATGAATTTTCGAAATTTCATAACGATTCAGCAATCTTCCTGCGATTTGCTTACGGAAATTCTGCTCCAAAACTCATTCTTTTCAAATTAATCTCATTATTAACATCATCTTATCACATCTCTTCGCTTCCAAACTTCTTATGACTTAAACAACACATTTCATCGTTGAAGTTCGATTTCTGCAACATCCTGAAACCAAATTCATGCACGCCATCATCAACCTTCTTATCCTTGAGATCGTACTCGTCTCTTCGCATTACTCGCTGTTTAAAGCGTTCTTAACAACATCGATAACCTCTACCAGCATCTCAATTACGTATTAGTAATCCTACTGCATGGTCTACGACAATACTTCCTTTAATCACCGCTTCAACAGCGACCTTTCACATAGGGCTACTCACACAACAACATTACAGTCCATCCGTAGCACTTGAAGCATCACAACTTCGAAATTCCATTTCTCAGAAATACCCACCATCTACTCCGAGACACTCCGACTGAATAACAACCACAGTCTTCAGCCCATGTCACCTTCACTTCAGAAAACAATAACTCCACACTCTTGTACTGCTGCTCTGCGCATCACTCTAACATCTTGCATCTAAGACATATCCGAGGAGCATAGCTTCTCCCCCACTAGTTTCAATCCCACTTCTGCAGACAACAGTTAGAACACACTGAGTACCAACAGTGTTTCACACACATGTCGCGTACCGAAAGGAAATTAACAACAAGACTCTGGTCACAAGGACCGACTATGCTCTGATACCACTATTGTAACACCCTTCTAAACCCCCGCGGAAAATATAATAATAATAATAATAATAATAATCAGAGTAAACATGAAATACAAGGATGTCACAATTTCTTTAACATAAAATACCATAGTCATTTGTCATGCCACATGAGGAACCATTTAATATAAACAAAATTCATGTTCAACACAGCGGATTATAACTCACAACATTGCATATTTATCATCCATGCAAGTTACTACAATACAATTATAAAACAACAAAGCCAACAGAGTAATTCGTCTCTAAACTAGCGTTCCCCAGTGTTACAATCAGAGCATGACTCGACACGAGCAAGTGCAATCGTAACTTCACCCCTTTCTAACATCATCCTGACACCATTAAATATGTTACAGCTGCTACAACCATTTTTATAAAAAATTTCATCTCGTTAGCTTTCCGACGCTTCAAACGGAACTCAAATCGGATGTCCAGAACTCCAGTTATGAATTTTCGAAATTTCATAACGATTCAGCAATCTTCCTGCGATTTGCTTACGGAAATTCTGCTCCAAAACTCATTCTTTTCAAATTAATCTCATTATTAACATCATCTTATCACATCTCTTCGCTTCCAAACTTCTTATGACTTAAACAACACATTTCATCGTTGAAGTTCGATTTCTGCAACATCCTGAAACCAAATTCATGCACGCCATCATCAACCTTCTTATCCTTGAGATCGTACTCGTCTCTTCGCATTACTCGCTGTTTAAAGCGTTCTTAACAACATCGATAACCTCTACCAGCATCTCAATTACGTATTAGTAATCCTACTGCATGGTCTACGACAATACTTCCTTTAATCACCGCTTCAACAGCGACCTTTCACATAGGGCTACTCACACAACAACATTACAGTCCATCCGTAGCACTTGAAGCATCACAACTTCGAAATTCCATTTCTCAGAAATACCCACCATCTACTCCGAGACACTCCGACTGAATAACAACCACAGTCTTCAGCCCATGTCACCTTCACTTCAGAAAACAATAACTCCACACTCTTGTACTGCTGCTCTGCGCATCACTCTAACATCTTGCATCTAAGACATATCCGAGGAGCATAGCTTCTCCCCCACTAGTTTCAATCCCACTTCTGCAGACAACAGTTAGAACACACTGAGTACCAACAGTGTTTCACACACATGTCGCGTACCGAAAGGAAATTAACAACAAGACTCTGGTCACAAGGACCGACTATGCTCTGATACCACTATTGTAACACCCTTCTAAACCCCCGCGGAAAATATAATAATAATAATAATAATAATAATCAGAGTAAACATGAAATACAAGGATGTCACAATTTCTTTAACATAAAATACCATAGTCATTTGTCATGCCACATGAGGAACCATTTAATATAAACAAAATTCATGTTCAACACAGCGGATTATAACTCACAACATTTCATATTTATCATCCATGCAAGTTACTACAATACAATTATAAAACAACAAAGCCAACAGAGTAATTCGTCTCTAAACTAGCGTTCCCCAGTGTTACAATCAGAGCATGACTCGACACGAACTATGGACTAGCCTACGAGCTATCCGTACCCAATCAAGAAGCCGCTACATCCTTAATCTGAAATCATCAAAGTAAGGGTGAGTTTCATTCGAATTAATAAGCATTATGCAGTCATAAGCAATAAAATCTCATAGTAATTATCATCCGCTCAATCATACATATAATCGGAATTATTACAACAAGCAAGCATCAATTCAACAATATTGGCCATCGGCCCACAACTCATCAATTTCATCAATGATCAAGTTTTATTAACAACATCACCTTAATACATCAATCATGTAAACACACCAAGGCATAACACTGGATCTCATCCAATCATGTTATAACCAATGCATATGATTCAACTGACACTATGCATGTGGTACCAAAATTCGTGAATCACATTCACAGGACTTCTCTCTTTGATACTGCCCTCTAGTCGCTCACACCCCACATGGGCACACGACTACTGCCTCATCGCTCACACCCCACATGGGCACACGATGACTTCCCGCTAATCTCCGCACAATGGGAATTAGCCTTCCAATGCAAATGATTTATGAATAATGCACACATGACACATACTTACATCATCATACCTCATCATCATTCCGATGCTTAACATCGCCTATCACCTCTTACCAATAACGTCACAACAAGTATGTACATGTATAGGCATCATTCAATCATTCACATACATACACCACATCATCACAATAACATACACATCATATTAATGTTCACAATCATCAATCATCACCATCATCATACATCGTTACATCTATCATCATTACACACCATGTAATAAATTGTTAAAATAACCCAACAACATAATCACAAAACATGTATTCATTTACGACATGTTATAAACCAACACCACCCAATGAATATCATAATCCCATCACCAATACAAAACATGTATCAATAATCATATATAAATA
Source organism: Vicia villosa (assembly GCF_029867415.1). Taxonomy (NCBI): domain Eukaryota; kingdom Viridiplantae; phylum Streptophyta; class Magnoliopsida; order Fabales; family Fabaceae; genus Vicia; species Vicia villosa. Next base: position 120,985,635 of record NC_081186.1, on the reverse strand, counting down.
AGCACATATACATATACTATATTCCAATTCATCAACAATCAAATCGAATTAAAATAGAGTCGGCCACTGCCCATTTCATCACTTTATCAAATAAAGCATCTCATTAGTTTCGCAACGCCCAAAACGGCACATAAAACAGATACACGGATCAAAAGTTACGGGTTTTTAAAGATAAAACATTTTTAGAAAATATGCTGCAGAACCCGGGTTGTCCCTACGTGGGAACCGGTTCCTGGCAGCTTCAAAAATCACGTCTCTGGTTTTTACTATGGGGAACCGGGTTGTCCCTACATGGGAACCGGTTCCCAGCTGCCCAGAACCCATACTTCTCTGTTTTTACAAGGGGGAACCGGTTCGTCCCACATGGGAACCGGTTCCTACGTACCTGCACAGCAAAATTCATCATTTTGACAGCATTTACCCTATCCCATTTCCCCAATTTCAGGTACATACGAACATACACACAATTATCATTGATTTTCACACAATTACACATTTCAAACAAGTTATTGACATGTATTAACATCATATATCACAAGCATCAACAGAATCATGTCAATTCATACTAGATTATCAAAACCTAACAAAATTCCCAACCCGACACGTACGATTGAATTAGACAATAATCCTAATCAACCTTACCACCTACAATCGCATAAGGATCACTAACCCGAAGAATCCCCCCTTACCTCAGAGTCGAATCTTCGAAGTTCTCCTTCCCTTCAGGCTCTTCTCACTTTCACGTGTTCTTCAGTTCCAAAATCTGCTTCTACTGCTTCTACTTCTCTTTCCCCAATTCCTTTATTTTATGAAAAATAAAATAAAATATTCTTAATGGGCTTGCTTAGTTAACACCCCCTTACTGCTAACCACCACCCTAGGCCCAATGCCAATATTTCATCATTTTCCAAATAATTCCAAATAAAAATACTAAAATTCCAATTATTTAATTTAAATCCAAATTAAATTAATAAACTGAAATTATGGGGTGTTACAACTCTCCCCCACTAAAAGAGTTTTCGTCCTCGAAAACATACTTCAAGTAAAAGTCCCAGATAAGAGTACTTCATTTGACTCTCCCATTCTCCGTTAACACCTTCTTGGTCGAGTCTCAAAATTCATCTGACATAACCAACACAAGCATATCTCATGCATTCAATTCAGTTCTTACGTTGCATTTGACCATCCCCAGGTGTACCACTCGCTATAACTCCAACGGTTAGCAACAATGAAACTTCGAGGTGCGATCCATACAATACGCTCAACAACTGAATAATACAATTACACAATCCATGGTATGATCGCAACTGATCAACACTGTAGTAATAGATTCCATTTACCCACGTACCAATCTTAGGTACACTCTTCCAATTGAGCGATAAAGTAATACTTACACTTACTCAAAGCAAATTCCCGAGTTACTTCATCTATTAAAACATTCCCACTATCGGGACAAGCACACATCAGTAGTTATAATTACATAGCTCATCATCCTCAATATACCATTGCTTACAAGATAGCTCAACTGAGTCCCACTCTCCACTGAGAATCAAATTAACTTCGTCCTTCGTAGAGTATAATCCCTCATTACATTCATAAATTTACATAACACCTTACAACAGTACAAAATTATTATGGCATTACATAGTATCAACTCGTTGTCTTAACTTCTCCGAACACATACTCATTAACTACATTCAACCATAATAGGATATCCATTATCTCGGCAATTATTCAAAAGGGTTCTAATCCTTTGGCACGACATCATTATGTCTACGAGATTCCAAATCCAACCTATAGATCAACATATATTCTCCATGTAGGATTCCGACATATTAATTCCTCACTGCTCACGAGTAGCACTCATAACACCACTCTACATCATACTTTCGCTGTACGACTTCGACTACTCGTCTTAAGTCACCGTCCAATGCTTTGCACCCCTTCATATTCACTTTCTCATAAGCTCCCACAATATGGTGAGTGGTTATTCTCACATCTCAGCATTCATCACATCTTATACCATTAAGGTAACAAGCAACCTTATACCATCTATATGATTCCGCCTATTATCAACAAGAGATTAAGGGTGATCAAGTCCTCAATTTGTCAATAGGTAGCCGACAATCATATTTAAGCATAAACCATTGTTACTACATAATAGTGTCTTTTTCCGAGTTTGCACCCAAACTCATTAGCATTGTCATAGTCTAATAATTCTCTATGGTGTCCTTCTTCTAGAATATTCCTTTTCAGCTCGGTAACATCTGGAACACAACTGCAACTTCTAGACCTCATTACACCATCCTCGTCAATTCTGAATTCATTGTCTTTACCTTTGTAATTCAAAGTCGACTTGTCGATCAACTCAACATCAGCTTTCTGACTTTCTCTAATCTCGTCTAGAATACCATTAGTCAGTCTCAGCATACCCAATCCAACATTAGTAGGAACACCTTCACATACCAAACTTAATTCTCTGAATTGTTCAATTAAATCCAACTCTTTCACCATCCGCATCGACATTTTTAGAGGCAACCTCGAACCATACAAATAATGTCACTGCAACATCAAAACAAAACCATGGCTGCCAATTCTAAATCATGAGTCAGATAATTCCTTTCATGCGCTTTCAATCGTCCCGACGCATAAGTTACTACTTACTGATTTTACATCAATACACTACCCATCAACGATGCATCACAATATACCACAAATGGTTCCAAAGTCCATTTCACTTTTTCTACTGATTTACTCATCACTCAAATCCATCGATACTTAAATCATCTTTATCATCTTATTCATCAACGACACATTCTACTCGACTTCGTTTCAACAATCGTGGTAATAGGCATCCCTATTCAACACTTATTCATGCTTCCTTAACCGACATCATAATATCTCCTCATAGGACCACTCTATGGTATTTATAACTCTTCCATAAGGTAGAACATAATCTCTCATCTTCGTGGGTTCAAACGACACATTAATCCGACATTCAGAGCTCAAGATACGGACGTTTCCAATCGTTATCCAAATTTGCAACACCGACACCATGCTGCGACATTCTATACAATATCTCCAAACTCTTCAAGTGGCACATTTGATTCCTAGAATTGCTTATCAACAAGTCTTTAATTATTCCTTTATTCCGTTCAACTCTGACACTGACATCCCATGTAGCACCAATGAACAGTCTAGTTCTAAGAGCAAGTGCAATCGTAACTTCACCCCTTTCTAACATCATCCTGACACCATTAAATATGTTACAGCTGCTACAACCATTTTTATAAAAAATTTCATCTCGTTAGCTTTCCGACGCTTCAAACGGAACTCAAATCGGATGTCCAGAACTCCAGTTATGAATTTTCGAAATTTCATAACGATTCAGCAATCTTCCTGCGATTTGCTTACGGAAATTCTGCTCCAAAACTCATTCTTTTCAAATTAATCTCATTATTAACATCATCTTATCACATCTCTTCGCTTCCAAACTTCTTATGACTTAAACAACACATTTCATCGTTGAAGTTCGATTTCTGCAACATCCTGAAACCAAATTCATGCACGCCATCATCAACCTTCTTATCCTTGAGATCGTACTCGTCTCTTCGCATTACTCGCTGTTTAAAGCGTTCTTAACAACATCGATAACCTCTACCAGCATCTCAATTACGTATTAGTAATCCTACTGCATGGTCTACGACAATACTTCCTTTAATCACCGCTTCAACAGCGACCTTTCACATAGGGCTACTCACACAACAACATTACAGTCCATCCGTAGCACTTGAAGCATCACAACTTCGAAATTCCATTTCTCAGAAATACCCACCATCTACTCCGAGACACTCCGACTGAATAACAACCACAGTCTTCAGCCCATGTCACCTTCACTTCAGAAAACAATAACTCCACACTCTTGTACTGCTGCTCTGCGCATCACTCTAACATCTTGCATCTAAGACATATCCGAGGAGCATAGCTTCTCCCCCACTAGTTTCAATCCCACTTCTGCAGACAACAGTTAGAACACACTGAGTACCAACAGTGTTTCACACACATGTCGCGTACCGAAAGGAAATTAACAACAAGACTCTGGTCACAAGGACCGACTATGCTCTGATACCACTATTGTAACACCCTTCTAAACCCCCGCGGAAAATATAATAATAATAATAATAATAATAATCAGAGTAAACATGAAATACAAGGATGTCACAATTTCTTTAACATAAAATACCATAGTCATTTGTCATGCCACATGAGGAACCATTTAATATAAACAAAACTCATGTTCAACACAGCGGATTATAACTCACAACATTGCATATTTATCATCCATGCAAGTTACTACAATACAATTATAAAACAACAAAGCCAACAGAGTAATTCGTCTCTAAACTAGCGTTCCCCAGTGTTACAATCAGAGCATGACTCGACACGAACTATGGACTAGCCTACGAGCTATCCGTACCCAATCAAGAAGCCGCTACATCCTTAATCTGAAATCATCAAAGTAAGGGTGAGTTTCATTCGAATTAATAAGCATTATGCAGTCATAAGTAATAAAATCTCATAGTAATTATCATCCGCTCAATCATACATATAATCGGAATTATTACAACAAGCAAGCATCAATTCAACAATATTGGCCATCGGCCCACAACTCATCAATTTCATCAATGATCAAGTTTTATTAACAACATCACCTTAATACATCAATCATGTAAACACACCAAGGCATAACACTGGATCTCATCCAATCATGTTATAACCAATGCATATGATTCAACTGACACTATGCATGTGGTACCAAAATTCGTGAATCACATTCACAGGACTTCTCTCTTTGATACTGCCCTCTAGTCGCTCACACCCCACATGGGCACACGACTACTGCCTCATCGCTCACACCCCACATGGGCACACGATGACTTCCCGCTAATCTCCGCACAATGGGAATTAGCCTTCCAATGCAAATGATTTATGAATAATGCACACATGACACATACTTACATCATCATACCTCATCATCATTCCGATGCTTAACATCGCTTATCACCTCTTACCAATAACGTCACAACAAGTATGTACAACCGGTTCCTGGCAGCTTCAAAAATCACGTCTCTGGTTTTTACTATGGGGAACCGGGTTGTCCCTACATGGGAACCGGTTCCCAGCTGCCCAGAACCCATACTTCTCTGTTTTTACAAGGGGGAACCGGTTCATCCCACATGGGAACCGGTTCCTACGTACCTGCACAGCAAAATTCATCATTTTGACAGCATTTACCCTATCCCATTTCCCCAATTTCAGGTACATACGAACATACACACAATTATCATTGATTTTCACACAATTACACATTTCAAACAAGTTATTGACATGTATTAACATCATATATCACAAGCATCAACAGAATCATGTCAATTCATACTAGATTATCAAAACCTAACAAAATTCCCAACCCGACACCTACGATTGAATTAGACAATAATCCTAATCAACCTTACCACCTACAATCGCATAAGGATCACTAACCCGAAGAATCCCCCCTTACCTCAGAGTCGAATCTTCGAAGTTCTCCTTCCCTTCAGGCTCTTCTCACTTTCACGTGTTCTTCAGTTCCAAAATCTGCTTCTACTGCTTCTACTTCTCTTTCCCCAATTCCTTTATTTTATGAAAAATAAAATAAAATATTCTTAATGGGCTTGCTTAGTTAACACCCCCTTACTGCTAACCACCACCCTAGGCCCAATGCCAATATTTCATCATTTTCCAAATAATTCCAAATAAAAATACTAAAATTCCAATTATTTAATTTAAATCCAAATTAAATTAATAAACTGAAATTATGGGGTGTTACAGATCATACCAAAAAGAGTTTTGTTTTGCATATTTAGAGAACGCACATCGAGGCCTACGCCACAATCGTTTCTCTAAATAACGGTTAAGAAATACATCAAGGCCTCACACCTCAATCATTTCTTTTCCGCTAAATAAAAGAGATACAAAAAGAAGTTTTTTATGAATATTTAGAGAATGCACATCGAGGCCTACGCCACAATCGTTTCTCTAAATAACGGTTAAGAAATACACCGAGGCTTCACACCTCAATCATTTCTTCTCCGCTAAGTAGAAAAGAACATACATCGGGGCCTACGCCCCAATCATTTCTTTCCTACTATGAAATATAGTAACGGTATGATCCTTGTCGGTATTTTATTAAGTATTTTAAAAGTTGAAAAGAAAAAGAATGAAATAGGGAACTAATCCTAAATTCTAATCTAAGTTGTTCTAATTCCTATCTATGTACAAAAGGAGTCTAAAAATGGTACAAACGAAATAGGCCTAAAATAAGGCCAAAAATACAAGCAATAAAATCACACAAGCATCATACAAAAATAACATGAAAATGATACAAAACAAATCAAGCATTAGTGCAAAATTAAACTAAAAATACTACTATTTTTATGAGTTTTTAATGGGGAAATCGATTAACCTAAAATCTACTATTTTTAATGAAGTTTTTAAGTGTTAAGGGAATTCTAATTCAAGCCAAAATCATACTAAAAGACCTAAATGCTACTAAACCTAAACTAATATTTTTTTTGAGGTTTTTATGTCAATTTTATTATCTAAAAGAAGTAGCAAAAAAAAGCTAAGTAGAAAATCCTAAAAAACTAGCAATTAAACATGGGCCCGGGGGGTGTGAACTGAAAATCGTGGTGCATGAGTAATTGGCGCTGGGCCCAAAGGGACTGACTCAGTAGAGTTGTTTTCTTGTTCAGATTTGCTTGCCAAAAACCGGTGCGATGGGCCTTCAAGGGGTGTATCGGAAATTCGTACTTGGCCCATGGTTATTGTATTCATTTCAGATTTTTTTCACTTAACAATAATAATAAAAAAGAAAAATAGAAAGGGCAATTAGGGTTAACTCAACGTGACGATTAGACTTCTTCTCTCAGATTCTCATCTCTTCATACGAGAGCGGCGACGGTGCGACGGAGAACCTTTCTTCTCCGATCTAACACACAACACAGTCCGGCCGCCATCACCTCTCCTCTCATCTCGTTCGTCCCCCACCCTAACTCACAATACTCTACGACAATTCAAAATCAAAACCAAATCGAAATTGAACCTGGAATCGAAGAAGGAGAAAGATTAGAGAATACTAGAGGAGCTTCCAGTCGGAATTGACGCACGCGAGATTGAAGGATACGATGATGACTCAGGTAGAACTTTTTTCTTCGTTCTTCTGATTCCTCGGTTCTTTCTTCTTCCACTTCTATCTTCTTTCTTCTCTTTTTTTTTGGTTTGATTTCTCTGGGAACTTTTGGCGTGTTGCGTGTTGTTGTTGTTGTTGTTCTGAATTCAGTGTGTGTGAAGAACGGATTGAGGTCTAGCTCTATCTCTATGAAGTTTCGATGTGAAACTTCAAAGGATATGTCGAAGGAGCTTTGTGTGAGTGAGGTCAGAGAGGGTGATGGAGATGAAGATGGAGAGAATTGAGAGATTAAGAAGGTTCAGAAAGAGAGAGATAGGCTCGGAGAGAGGATTTTGCAGAGGTGTGGAGGTTAAGGGATGAAGATGATTGTGGAGAGATATTGAAGATAGAGGAGGGTGAAGGATTGGTGGAGAAGATGGAGGAGATGGCGTGTGTGTATGAAGAGTGAAAGTGGTGGAGAGTGGTGAAAAGTGAAAGGTGAGTGTTATGGTGCGTGAAGAGAGTTTGAATTGTGGAGGGAGAACTGTTATATAGAAGTTGAGGTGGTATGAAATCAGTTAGAGATTGAGAGTGATTGAGGGCCCTAGGATCTGAGACTCGGTTATGGTTAGGGGGTTCTGTTATAGAGGTTGTTAGAAGTTAGTTGAAAGCTGTTAGGATTCTGTTATTGACAGTTGGGTTTGTAACTGAAAGTTTTTTAGCTTTTGAGTCTATTACACTAGGGAGAGTTGGTTATAACAGAATGGAGTTAGTTATAGGAAGGGAAGTTAGTTACAGGTTTGGGAAAGGTTACCTAACTGAGAAAATTTGGCTGTTGAAGGGTTCGAAATTTGAAGAGTGAGAAGCGGGTGAAGATGTTGTTGGTGGAGGTTATGTTTTTTCTGTTATGCTGTTGTGAAGTAAAGTCCTGCTAGCTCAATTAAATGGCCTGAACTGTATTGAACTTGCAATGATGTTGCCCTGCTTTGAATTTTTCTACTGCCTGTTTCTCACTTGGATATATGACTGAAGCTTTGTGACGTACGTTTTGCGTGCTGACGCCGTTCTCTCTTACAGGTTAATGGTTATTAGTGAGCTTGATGTTATTCTTCTTGGATTGCAGTATATATATATGTATTGTTTATGTCCAGTTTTCCTCTTTCAATTTTCAATTGTTATGACTCTGATATTTTGGGGTTTTCTTTGGTTTGTCATTGTTTTGCTGCAGAATTTGATGAAGAAAGTGGTTGAGTCCACAAGCATATGACTGGCCGATGTTGATCGGTGATGCGCGGTTGAATGAAGGACATGGATCCGATTGCAGGTTGAAGATTGGGCGAAGGTGTGTTGTGCTGATGAATATGAACGAACCGGTTGCGAAGAAAACTTGAGTGTGAGATGGAATAGCATGGCAAAAGGCTTTGGTTCCCACATGTTGTGAACCTGAAACTCACCCATTTCCTTCTTTCCCCTGCAGGTCTGCTACATGGTTTGCTTTGAATTAATATGTGTGGGTTATGTGAGAGCTAGTTTTTGTTAGAATGCGAACTTGTTAATCACGTAACCACTGATAGAAATAAGCTTGAGTCTCTGATTTTTCTCTCCTTTTTTGTACTGAATTGATGCAGGGCGTCATGTGAACTTTTTTCTATTTGTATGGATTGTTTTGAATTGTTAGAACTGGTTCAGTTAGCAAGTGGTGGATCTGTTTTGGCCTTTTTTGATGTAGAGCTGTTACAATTTAAATTTGATTTATGTGTGATGTACATAGGATGTTACGTGTTTGTTGAATGTGTTGAATTGGGTTATGTAAGTCTTTTGTATAAGGCTTTTTTCTTCTGGTTTTGGTAATGTGCAGCAAGTTTGGAATTGTGTGTGAAAATGTATGGATTGTTGGGTTTTTAAACTTGAAGTGGAAACATGCATTAGTTCTCATGGTTTGGTAATTGGTATGCAGGTATGTTGCAAACATTGCTGTTTGGTCAAAGAGTTTAGAAACACAGATTAAAGATGAAGATTGATCATGAAGACTTTGAAGATGGAGAAGGCACGAAGTTTAGGACATTGTTTCTTCTCTTTTTTAGACATTAGGGTTTTGCTGCAAGTTTCATGTAATGGCAATGATGCATGTGTCTTTGACTTGGAGTGTAATGAAAATGTAGGATCCCTCTTTAAATAGCTTGTAGTGGTTGATCCTGAATTTGACCTTTATATTTCAAATGATTGGAAATGAATGATTTTACTTTTTGCTAGATTTGAATCCTCTTTTCCTGAATGATGGAACCGAATAACCCTTGCATCCAAAATGCTTTTAAAATGTGGTCATGGTCAAATACTAAGGAAGAAGTCAATGTGACTTAGTCAACCAAGAGTCAACTCAAGTGAATACTTTCAATTTCAATCCTTCTCCAACATGCCTTTCTTCTAAAGCTTCTTTTCTTGAGAAACCTAAACAAATATCAATAGGGCCAAGATAGCTTGCTACATAAGTAATGTCGAAGGGCAACATTCGATCAAATGAAACCATAAGAATACAACGCGTGTCACCCGACCCTTGTCCTGATAAAGTCACATATGATGTAGATGAATGAATTATTTTACCTAACATGAATAGGTGGTGAGAATGTATGCACATGATTTAAAAGCCATAAGCCTGATAAAATTAAAAGGGGTAGGACAAATTTGGGGTATGACAATGCTCTATGGCATTTTCGATTAGGTCATGTTTCTAATAAAAATCTCAACCACATGTCTTCACTCTATCCCAATATCTCATTTGATTCTAAGGCTACTTGTGACATTTGTCATTTAGCTAGGCATAAGAAACTTCCCTTTCCTCATAGTTCCAATATTGCAAACTCTAAATTTGAAATGCTCCATTTAGATATATGGGGTCCTTTGTCTGTACCATCTATTCATAATCACAAGTATTTTCTTACTATTCTAGATGACTTTACTCGTTTTGTATGGATTGTGCTCCTTAAATCCAAATCTGAGGTAGCTCCTAAAATTCAGCAATTCATTAAAATGATTCAGAATCAACATAACATCACCCCTAAGATCTTAAGAACATATAATGGCCCTGAATTCATGCTCACTTCCTTCTATGCTACTCATGGTATTAACCATCAAAAATCATGTGTTGAAACCCCCCAACAAAATGGGAGGGTAGAACGAAAACACCAACATCTTCTCAATGTTGGTAGAGCTTTATTGTATCAATCCAAACTACCTAAACCTTACTGGTCTTATGCCTTAATCTATGCTACTTACATCATTAATAGAGTACCTTCCACCATTCAGAACAATAAATCACCATACCAAATTTTCCATGACAAACTTCCTGAGATTTCTTCTTTCAAAGTCTTTGGTTCTCTTTGTTATGCCTCGAGCCTTAATGTACACAGAACCAAATTGGACCCTAAAGCAAGAAAATCCATTTTCCTAGGTTATCCTCCTCACATGAAAGGTTACATTCTCTTGGATTTAAACAATACAGAAGTCTTCACATCAAGGAATGTTTCCTTCCATGAACACATACTTCCCTACACTCACTCTTCTTGTCAATCTTGGTCTTACTATCCTAGTTCTTCTTCAGACCAATCTAGAGTCCAATTGTCCACTCCATCCTCCATTGAGTCTCTTCACCCTTCCACATTTGACATACCTACTAATTCTGATCTTCTTCCTCCTCATACTCCTCTTCATTCTTCAAATAATTCTCCACCCTCTAACAGTTCAAATTCAGATCCTTTACCCTTACCTACTCGTGCATCCTCTAGAGTGTCTCACAAGCCATCTTACTTGCAGCACTATGTATGCTCTCAGTCTGCCAGCTCAGATCCATCTTCTAAAGGTATGCCATATCCCATCTCAGATTCCCTATCTTATTCCAGTTTATCCATACCTCATTGTCAATATTCTCTGTCTATTTCATCTGTTATTGAGCCTAAAAACTACAATGAGGCTTGCAAATATGATTGTTGGAATCAAGCTATGCAATTGGAATTATCTGCTCTTGAGAAAACAGGTACATGGATCATTGTGGACCTGCCTCCAAATATCAAGCCAATTGGCTGCAGATGGGTGTATAAAATCAAGCACCATGCTGATGGCACTATTGAGAGATTCAAAGCTAAGTTAGTTTCTAAGGGGTATAACCAAATTGAAGGCCTAGACTACTTTGAAACTTATTCCCCTGTTGCCAAAATGACCACAGTCAGGACTGTTATTGCTCTTGCTTCTATCCACAATTGGCATCTCCACCAATTAGATGTGAACAATGCCTTTCTCCATGGGCAACTTCAAGAAGATGTATACATGACTCTTCCCCCAGGTGTTACAGCTACCAAGCCTAACCAAGTTTGCAAACTTGTTAAGTCCTTATATGGTCTTAAACAGGCTAGTAAAAAATGGCATGAGAGGTTAACTGATTTTCTTAAACATCATCACTACAAACAAGCTGCTGCAGATGTTTCCTTGTTTATCAAGCAAACACATCATGAATTTACCATTATGTTAGTCTATGTAGATGATGTTATATTGGCGGGTAATTCTTTGCAGGAAATGCAACTCATCAAACAACAGTTACATCATGAATTTCAAATAAAGGATCTTGGTCAATTAAAATATTTCCTTGGAATTGAGGTGGCTCACTCCAAACAAGGAATTTCCTTATGCCAAAGGAAGTATTGCCTTGATCTTCTCCAAGATTCTGCACTCTTATCTGTCAAACCTGTCTCTACTCCATCTGATCCTTCCTCTAAGATTCATCAAGATGCTAGCAGTCCATACCATGACATTCCTGCTTATCGAAGGCTAGTGGGGAGGCTCCTATATCTTAATGCCACCAGACCTGATATTACTTTTTGCACTCAACAACTAAGCCAGTTCTTGTCATCTCCATCCACTAATCATTTCAATGCAGCTACAAGGGTCCTACGATATTTGAAGTCATGTCCTGGGAGGGGTATCTTCCTACCAAGAAACTCACAATTGACCCTGCAGGGATATTCAGATGCAGACTGGGCTGGATGCTCAGATACTCGAAGATCAATCTCTGGCCAATGTTTCTTTCTTGGAAGATCTCTTATTTCATGGAGAACCAAGAAGCAATTGACTGTTTCAAGATTCTCCAGTGAAGCTGAGTATCGAGCTCTTGCAGCTGCTACTTGTGAGTTACAATGGATAGTGTACTTGCTCAAAGATTTGCATGTCGAGTGTACAAAGCTGCCAGTACTATATTGTGATAATCAGAGTGCATTACACATTGCTGCTAATCCTGTATTCCATGAAAGAACCAAGCATCTAGAAATAGATTGTCATATAGTGAGAGAGAAGATGCTAAATGGTTTGATGAAATTGCTGCCTTGTACTTCAAAGGATCAACTTGCAGATTTCTTTACTAAACCATTGCTGCCTCAACCATTCAATCGTTTGTTAGCCAAGTTAATGATGCTTGACATTTATCAGCCCTTAACTTGTGGGAGGGTGTTACAACCTGAGCTTCCTTCAGCAGCAAGCAACAATGAAGACACAAATGGAGAGAGTGTAACTACCTAACTGATTGATTAGTTATACAGCTGGAAGTTAGTTAGTAGTTTAAGATTGTATATAGGCAGTGCATGATAAGCTAAACATGCATCACTTAGTTGTGTATATAAACAACTTGTAATCTTCTCTATCTTCTTAATGAAGCAAGTTCCATTTCTTTCAATTCATAATAAATATTAATAAGAATGAAATTCATATTATGTTCCTTTGAAATTGGGCTGACAAACATTATTTTAAAAGGAAAACAGTCATTTCATATAATGAAAGAAGAAAACTTTTAATAGTTATTGAAAGAGTCAAAGTAGAAGAAAGAAGAAAGACTTCATCTTCATACATTTAGATATAGAAAGCTAAATTATCTACTTCTACATCATAGATATGTGATATCAGATGTTAACCCCACATTGATATGAATATAGAAAGTCTTTAAAGGAGTAGAAAATTGACTATAATTGAAGTCAACCTAGGCTTATAATGGAACACCATGTTTCATTGACTAAAAAAGCTTATGCTTAGACTTAAATTAGAGCTTGGAATGAAGACAAATAATTTTATTAAGTTTTATTTAGTAAAAAAAATATTAATTGTAAGTCTCATACTAACAAGAGAAGCAATGCATATTTTAAGTGTTGCTCTGATTATCTAAATTGTGTTTTTTATACTAATGTCTTAATCAAATAGTGGATTGAGTTTCATGATCCTGATAAATCTATCTTAGGTATATCAATAACATTAATGTTGAGCAGGGTTGTCTCAAACAATTTGGAGACGTTGTTCTAATATTAAAAATGAGCCTTTAATAAAAATATATAAACAATTTAGATAAAAGTATTTTCTATTTAAATTGTAAATAATATAAAAAAATAGTCATCCTTATAAATAACATTACAAATAGTTATATTATAATCAATAACATCAAAATACAATTTCAAGTTACTATTATGATCAATAACATCTCAATAGCTATTAATGCTACGCCATTAAGTCTTTCTTGTAACATGGTATACCGCAAGTAAGAGTTCAACAACTTTAATTTTGAAAAAAAAATTCGGTAGAAGAAAATTGTTACAGGAATAGTCAATAAAATTTTATATGCAATAATTGTATTAGAAAAACAATCCATGCCTTTCAAATATTTTAATATATCAATAGGTCCTGTTATTTCTCCGGGCAAGATATTTCTTAGTAACTTTAACTCCACGCATAGCTCTCTCCTATCAATATCAGATAGATCATTATGTTTCAATGCCTGTTCAAAATGACTACAACAAGACTCCAAGGTTGCATCATCTAATAATTGTAACTTATGAGAAGTAAACAAGAAACCAAAAACATTTTCATACTGTTGGTACTGCTCAAATCTTTTTTAAGAGATACAATGGCTTGATCAAAAAGGTAGAAAAAATAATTAACCCTAAAAGATTCCTCTTCAGATAACTCAACTGACGGGGTTTCAAATTCTCATTAAACTGTCTTTTTCTTCTAATTATTCGCCTTTGAAAAAATACTGGATCAATATTCAATTCAATATAAATTTCTTTAGCATTATCCAATGTCTTATCAAAACCACTTTTTCTATATCTCTCAAAAAAGAAATCAGCCGTTTTATTTTTTTCATAGCAACATCAATAAGCAAAGCATGTTCTTTGACTGTAAAATCTTGCTAACCAAATCAATTTCGTATAATATTTCAAACCAAATAATTATACTCATTAAAAACTCAAAATCACCAAGCTCATTTGTGGTTAAGGATTTAGCTTCACTTCTTATTTTAGAATTGAGATCCATTTCCGACACTTCAAGCAATGCTTCTCTAAAATCTAACAATTGAGATTATTTATAGCTTTGACACTATTTATCTTACTCTCCCATTGAGTCTAGATGATAATGATTTTGGAGTCATCCCTTTGACATTATCTTTTAAAATTTGTCATCTCTTTGTGGAATTGGAAAAAAAATAGTATGAATGCGTTGAACAACTCCAAAAAAGTCTTTAGCTTTAATACACGGGTTAGCCATGTCACACAACGTTAAATTAAGACTATGACAACCACATGGAGTATACAAGGCTCTCGGATTTATGTCTAAAAATTTCTATTGTACTCCTTGATATTTTCCTTTCATACTTGACCCATTATCATAACCTTGTCCTCGCACATCAAATAGGTCAAGATCAAGCTTTTTCAATTCATTTTGTAAAACATCAAAAATCCATTGGCCAACTTTATTATCCACATTCAAAAATCCTAAAAAAGATTCCTCAACACTTATGGAAATTGAAGAAACATTTACACATCGTATTATCAAAGATAAATGTGTTGGTGACTGACATCATGAGTACAATCAAGTATCACTAAAAAATACTTTACTTGTTTGATTTTTCTAATGATTTTATTTTTATTTGCAGAAGCATGCAAATGTATTATCTTGTTTTGGATGCTATGTCCATGAAAGTGGACATGAATGTTATCATTTGGAAATTGAAATGAGTCATTCATTTTGGGACATCATTTTATTCAAAATAGGTCACTCATTATGGGACGGAAGGAGTACAATATAATGACCTCTGGCATGTACGAACCGGTGTGTAACCTAACAACATATTTTATATATATATATATATATATATATATATATATATATAACAAATGCAATGCGTGTTTTATGGGTTGGGCTAATATACTATGCATTTTATTTCACTCTGAACTGGCTAATTGGACTATTATTTCTATTTAAAATTATTAATTGATTGGGCTGGATCTCACCTAATATAAAATAAAAAATTTAAGCCTAGTTTTTTTTAGGCCCTGTGCAGTATGCCAGACTACACAGACCCAAATCCGGCATAATGTTAAGTTTAAATTAGTGAAAGGTGCATTTCCAAAGTCTATGTTGTCGCACGCTCGCGAAAAATGAACAGAGTCGCCACCAATATATTTATCCCATAAGGGAAAGGAATATCAGAAAACCTAACAAAGGATAAGAACAAGGTCTTGCGACCAGAGAATCTAGGTACGGGAGTCGGTTACGCGAGGGGAAGGTATTAGCACCCCTCGCGCCCATCGTACTCGATGGTATCCACCTATGTTTGTTTCTATCTAATGGGTGTATAACTATGTCTATGTCTAAATGCGAAATGAATGCAAAATGTAGGGAAAATAAAGAATTGTACTCGCACGGGCCCTACCCCGCTGCCTACGTATCCTTTTCAGGAATCAGAGTTACCGTAGCTCGGCTAAAGATTTTCTGTTTGTTTTTGTGTTTTTTAGTTGGGCGGCGTTAACGCTCACGCTCTTGCATAAGGGATCGCCTAGGATGCAACGGAGCGGAGATAACGGTGCCCTTAGGTGCCAACGAGGCAAAAGAAAAAGAAATGATTGGTTTGTGTCTTTTAGGGTAGATGGGTGATGAACAGTTCCCAATACCGGGCCACTCACCACTTTCTCTACTTTGCTTTAGTCTGAACCATTGTTAGATGTTTTAAGTGTTTTTGGTTGTGTATTTTTTTAAGGGAATTCACTTTGCGATTCGAATCACATAAAAATGTATAATGATCGAGAAGCAGATTAGGGAATGAATCCCACTCACTTCTATCCCCTTATGTAATGTTTGAGGAACAGATTAGGGAATGAATCCCACTCATTTCTCTCCCATTAATTAATGTTTGAGAAACAGATTAGGGAATGAATCCCACTCATTTCTCTCCCATTTGGTAGTGACCGAGAAACAGATTAGGGAATAAATCCCACTCGTTTCTATGCCACTAAGTGATTGAGAAACAGATTAGGGAATGAATCCCACTCATTTCTCTATCACTTCCTTAATGTGATTCGCATCTTCCTTTTATTAAATGTTTTAAAAGTTGAAAAGAAAAAGAATGAAAGAAGGGAACTATTTCTAAATTCTAGTCTAAGTTGTCTATATAAGGGAATTAAAATGATAAGCTATACAATTTATTAACAACAAAAAAAACTATACATGGAATAGGTAAAAGAAAATCAATATGCGACAAATAAAAATTGAGACCTATAGCAAACAAACGATATTCACAAGCACACATACATCTATTAATTCTATACAAAAAAATCGAGACTAAAAATTAATTCCTAAGTCTATTAGAGATTTATTTACAAAAGAAGTATTAATCGAAGGAAATTCGAATATCTTGTGAAGAAAAAGGATTTATTAAGAGGTTTGAAACGATAAAAAAACAAAAATCATGACAGTTATTCACACACTCTAACATACCTAAAGCCATTTTTTATGTATTTTTTATTTGATTAAAAAAGGAATCATGAACTAAAAGTTAGAGGAAAACAAAATTAAAAAGAAAAAGAAATTCTGAACAGGGGGGGTGTCAGTAATTCTGTGAACTAAAATTATGTTAAATGCATTCTGGGCCAGAAATAGGGGGTGGAAACAGCGCTAGCGTTCAGGCCCAGATTTAGTGAAGTGTGTGTGCATCAGTAAGGCCAGGGGTGCAAATTCAGAAACGGGCAAGGCCCAGAGCGAGTGGCCCAACGCAACCAATCACACCATCTATTCCATTTTTGTCATTTTTATTTCATTTTATTTTGTTCATTCAGCAAGTATATGGCTCTTTTTCTTAAAATAACGTGACATACTACATGGCCCTATGGTATCAATTGGTCTAAGTGAGATTAAGTCATAATAGGACAAAAATTATTCTAAGCCAATCATAGCAAACCAACACACACTCCAATCATTTGGATACAGCCAAAATGCAACGGAATGGGAATAAGGATCAATTACACGGTGCCACCTATGCTGCATGAAAGAGAAAGCCATGAACACATGCAACTACCGACGCCACTTCCGGTCTTCTTCTCAGGTGGAACTCCGGCGCCGGCGAGATAAAAACGTCCAGAAACTTCGAAAGTTAACACGTTTCCACATGATTTTTCTCAATGAATCCGAATCTGGCATTAGTTTTACTTGATTCTCTCCCTAACTTGTGAACCGAAGCTAAATATGAAACTCTAACATGAATGCTTTTCGCTTAAAAACTTCTCTAAACATATCAGCGCGTTCGCAATTGATTTACAGAACTCTAATGCGTGATTCACGAAGACAAACATGTGTTATAGCAGTTAAACAAGTCAAGATCTAAGAGAATCAGGGATACACTATGCACATGACCTAGCTCATGCTTCTACGATGTCTAGAGTGTTCACGTAACTCACCTGAGTGTCTTGGATGATTCCACAAAAAGTTGCACGCAAACTCCACTCCTCTCCTTTGAATCTTGGCGCTGAGGGAGATCCGAACCTCCGAGAACTAAACTCAGTCGCGTGTCCTTTGATAGACGATGGATCTTGACTTCAAGTCTTAGCCACGATCTTCTTGATGATGCAAGGATCGACGTTCATATTGAAGGGATGAAGGTGATGATGTTGCTCGGAATTGAGAAGGGATGGAGAAAATTAGATGAAGACTGAAACGGGAGCGGTGGTAGAGGGTGGTTCGGGGTGGATGAAGGTGGAGGTTTAGGTTATGGTGGTTGGGGCGGTTATGGAGGTGAGAGAAAGAAGAGAGAGAAGAGAGTGATGAGAATGAGTGTGAAGGAGAATAGGAAAAATGAGAGTGTGGTGAAAAATGAATGTGTTGTGATTTGTGAAGAGTTTTAGTTTATATATGGTGAGTGTGTAGGTAGGTTATGGTGTGGTGTGTTGCATTAGATCTCTCCTCCAAACTTAATGAGCAAGAGTTTCTTCACATGGTAACTTTGTATTCTCGAGCTTGTTATGAGATGGACTGACTTTTGATGTGTGGGACTTGATGAGATGAGGTTTATAAGTGTGAGAAATGTGGCCCTGAACTTAGAACATTAATGCTGCCAATGCCCCATGCGTGTATGATAGGAGTGTGGCTTACGTCCCGGTCGAAACGTGACTTGGCGACGGCATGACTTTAGACTCATGTACCTCATTCTATACTTGGTCAATTTCCCTGATCATTGTCTTGTTGTGTAGGGGGCATGGGAGAGATTATATTGCCATTGAGTTTGATTCAAATGAACACTTGTAACTTCCAACCAACGGGTTTGAAAATGGCACGTTAGGTGCTTGATGAAATACCTGGCGTATGACTAAGATTCTGGCCCAAACTCTTTCTCACGCGTATCTTGGTGAGGTCACGACTTTGAATCTCTCCAATTTTTTCAACACTTGCTCAATCGACTCAATTCTGGTTTTGTTACATAGCGGACATGGCAAAGAATGGGAGCATACCAAGTTTGCTTCCATGGAATTTTTATAGAACTCTAAAATTGGCTCGAGATATGGCACATCACATGTTTGTCAAAATGCTTCACGTACGACCAAAAATCTGCCTAGCTAAATGACTTGAACAAATGCATTTCTTCTAACTTCAAACCAACATAACTCTTGAATCAAGCTTCAAATGGAAAAACTCCCAACTAGAGAATTGTAGAGGGCTATGATTTGAACACTTTTGATGTTGAGCTTGTCTTAAAATTCTGTCGTTTTCAACATGATAATCGAACCTGAAGTCAGATGCCCAGCCAATTGGAAATTCATTCAAAAATTCTTTAAGTGTAGAACTTTCCTCTTTTGGCAAGTTCCCATTTCAACTAACTTTCCAAATTTGGCAGTTTTGATTATTTCTTGATTTTTCTCATTTCCTTGACTTTATTTGACCGGTTTTCCACCAAAAGTCGATATTTGAATAATTTTCCCGATTTTGACCCAAAAGTCAACTGTTCCGATTTTTCCGACTATTGATGAAATTCCCGATTAAATCTCTTCCACTCACATCCAGTCAACCAAACACATCCACACAGTCAGTATGAGAAGTTTTCCACACATTGAAGCCACTTCTGATTAAATGTTGACCAGAAAGTCAACTGGTTGACTTTGGTCAAAGAAACCCCGATTTAAAGAACCAGATGATTTGCAAGCTTGTACCCTCTAATCGATGCCCTGATTCGAAGCAGAGAGACACCCCAATCCAGGAGGACTTCAATGAACATAGAGCCACATGATTATACCTCAGTTTTCTCATTCTCTGATCATACTTCTTTGCAATGGAGCTTTTTCTTGCTGGCCCTTGAATAACACCTATGATGTGAATGCATGAGTATGGATTATGACCTAAGTGATGTATGTACGTGAATGCAAAGCCTAAGCCAGTTAGAAGTTAAAGGGTAGGACAAATTTGGGGTATGACAGCTGCCCCTATTTAATCGTCTTAAACCTGAAGGTGAGATTGGCGTTAGCCTTTCGAACATTCAAGGTAGAAGAAGATTAAATATCAAGACCTGAAATTTGTCCTGAAGAAAAGATGGTGTAAGTGTTATCCTTATTTTTATTTTGATATCTGCTGGGGAAAGAGAATTTTGTTTTTCTTGATGGAAATATTTACAGCGAGTAATGGGTTTGAATAGTGGTAGCTTGTAACGTAACTTGAGGTGCCAATACAAGGTTCCCAAAAGAGGTGTTACATGAAACAACGACTGGAAGGGAATAGATCTCGTGCGATCTACGACTCAACATCGACTCGACAACAGGAGAGGAAAGGAAAGATCTCGTACGATCTTCAGGACTGAAACAAAAGGGATCTCGTGCGATCTAAGACTCAACATCGACTCGACAACAGGAGAGGTAAGGAAAAGATCTCGTGCGACCTTATGACCTATCATTGGGAGAAGACCTCGTGCGACCTTCAAAACAGGGGAAGAGTAGATCTCGTGCGACTTACAGGACCAAAGGAGATAGATCTCGTACGACCTACGACTCAACATCAAGAGAAGATCTCGTACGACCTTCAGGACGAAAAGGGGATAGATCTCGTGCGACCTATGACTCAACATCGGGAGAAGACCTCGTACGATCTTCAAAACTGAAAGGAACAGATCTCGTGCGACCTTCTGACCTATCATTGGGAGAAGACCTCGTACGACCTTCAAGACAGGGGGAAAAATAGATCTCGTGCGACCTACAGGACCAAAGGAGATAGATCTCGTACGACCTACGACTCAACATCAAGAGAAGATCTCGTACGACCTTCAGGACGAAAAGGGGATAGATCTCGTGCGACCTACGACTCAACATCGCCTCGACATCAGAAGGAGGAAAACAGAAAGACTTCGTGTCAGAGATTTGTCAGGAATTGAGGACACCTCGTATCGGCACCACCGCTTAAAAGTGTTTGTAGTATGATAGCAGATATCAGGCAAAGTTTGTACAAGTAACAACTTTGAGAGGATGGGTCATTGTTCTGATTCGACATTGGCTCCTATTATCTGGCTTATGTTCCGTATGCATGTTTGAGTTTTTATGGCGTAATGATCCACTGTAATGGATATGCTACGGGTGCGATGCTATACGCAATGGCTTCTATATGCAGAGAGTGCCAAATAAAGGCCCTTGGTGGAACAGAAGAGTAGGATCATTGGGGTCCGTTGCTTGTGATCTTGAGACGCCATTGTGGGTGGGTGTTGAAAACCTCATAGTGCCAAAGATGATTGGCAACTGTGTGGAGGATTAGAACATAACTCTGTTGGGGAGGAAGTGACTTTGCTCGAATTTCCTTACATCCTATACTGCTTGGGGAAACGTGGGTTCTGATGGACACTTCTTTGTCTGCCATGTGGGGGAGAGACATGGATTTCTTCCGGTGTCTTGTGCTTACCAGTACTGATGAATTATACATCTGAACTTTCACGCGGGATGATGACGACTTTTGTGGCATTTCGTAAGCCAAGATGACGACTAGAACCTGCAACCTGCACAGAAAACAACGTTTGGATGCAAATGGTGCCCCTTAGAGCACTTTTATGTTTATGTAACATCATGTTTCGTTTTGATTTTGTGATTATTATTCCCCATGTTTTCAATGCAATGTTTAATAACGAATTAAATCACATTTCGCATGCGAAAAAGAAAGAAAGAAAGCTTTTGCATCAAAAGATCATTTTATTGATGGAATGCCTGTGAATAGGCTTCTGTACAGGGAAGCAACTCCTAAATGAGGTAGTTGCGAAAAAGAAAATAAAATGCAAAGAGTAAAATGGCAAAGAGGAATGCTCGGATTTCCATTAAAACTGATATTGCTACAGTTCCCATATCCTCGATCCTCTCAATGCTTTGCTTCAGAAAAGTAATGGTTGGATTGATTCGTCCGTTCTGTCAAGGGCGTATAGTGGTCTTTGTGAAAGATATTCAGACTGCAGCCTCTCGCTTTTGATCCCTAACTTTTGCCTGGATCGCCCTTTCGGGTTTTCAATCCAGCGGGATGCCCCTTTTTGCCTAAGTCGCCCTTTCGGGTTTTCAACTTAGCGGGTTATTCTTCTCTTTTTGTTTTTATCCCTAATTTTTGCCCAAACCCTTTTGGTTTGCCGGGATGCCCTTATTTTTGCCTAGGTACGTCGACCTAGCGGGTCTTTTATGCGTAGTATTTTTTGACTGAGTCTGAATTGACTGGGAGTGGAACGTCTTCCCCATCCATCTTTGTCAAGATTAAAGCACCACCTGAAAATGCTTTCTTCACAATGTATGGTCCCTCATAGTTGGGGGTCCATTTGCCCCTTGGATCGGTATGAATTGGCAAGATCTTCCTTACGACTAGGTCACCTGTGTGGAATTCTCGAGGCCGAATCTTCTTGTCATACGCTTTCTTGATCCTCTTTTGGTACAAATGGCCATGGCAGATAGCAGATAAGCGTTTCTCCTCAATTAGATTGAGATGATCAAGCCTCGTTTGAACCCATTCAGTTTCATCGAGTTTGGCGTCCATCAAGACTCTCAACGAAGGAATTTCCACTTCGACAGGTAGTACGGCCTCCATACCGTAGACAAGAGAGAAGGGAGTTGCCCTAGTTGAAGTACGAACCGAAGTTCTATAGCCATGCAAAGCAAATGGCAACATCTCATGCCAATCTTTATACGTTCTAACCATCTTCTGGACGATCTTCTTTATATTCTTGTTAGCAGCTTCGACTGCGCCATTCATCTTTGGCCGATAGGGTGATGAATTGTGATGTTCGATCTTGAACTCTTCACACAACTCCGCCATCATCTTGTTATTAAGATTGGACCCATTATCAGTGATGATCTTATTTGGAACCCCATATCGGCATATGATCTCTTTCTTGATGAAGCGAGTAACGACTTGCTTGGTTACATTTTTGTAAGAAGCAGCTTCAACCCATTTGTTGAAGTAGTCGATAGCAACAAGGATAAATCTATGCCCATTTGAAGCTTGTGGCTCAATTCGTCCAATCATGTCAATGCCCCACATGGCAAAGGGCCAAGGTGACGTCAGGACATTCAGAGGAGTTGGAGGAACATGAATTCTGTCAGCATACACTTGGCATTTGTGACATTTCTTCACGTATACATAACAATCACTTTCAATGGTCATCCAATAATATCCTGCTCGCAAGATCTTTTTGGCCATGGAGTGCCCATTGGAATGGGTTCCAAAAGATCCTTCATGAATTTCCCGCATGATTAATTCTGCTTCGTGTCTATCCACGCATCTGAGCAAAACCGAATCATAGTTTCTTTTGTACAGGACGTCTCCTGACAAGAAGAATTTGGATGCTAACCTTCGAAGCGTTCGCTTATCACCAATCGTAGCATCTTCGGGATACTCTTGCTTCTCAACATACCTCTTGATGTCGTAATACCATGGCTTTTCATCATACGCATCTTCAGTAGTGAGACAATGAGCAGGGAACACATGGGCAGGCTCTTTGTAACGGAGGATCCTTATATCTGGCGCTTCATTAGGGGAGCTAACTCTGAACATTGCTGCCAAGGTAGCCAAAGCGTCTGCCAATTGATTCTCCTCTCGTGGGATGTGATCAAAGGTGATTTCCTCGAAAGCGGGCAACAACTCCAAGATATAGTCCTTATAAGGAACTAAATTGGGGTGTCGTGTTTCCCAATCACCTCTTACTTGATGTATGACCAATGCAGAATCCCCATAAACCTCAAGGATCTTGATCCTCATATCAATGGCTGCTTCGAGGCCCATTATGCAAGCTTCGTACTCTGCGACATTGTTTGTGCAATCAAAGCATATTCTAGCTGTGAAAGGGATGTGAGTTTGACGAGGAGAAGTCAAAACTGCCCCAATACCATGGCCCATAGCATTTGATGCACCGTCGAACGTGAGAGTCCATCGCTCTCCTGGTTCGGGTCCTTCATTATCATCCAGTTTCATGATATCTTCATCAGGAAAGTCAAACTTCATTGACTGATACTCTTCTAATGGCTGATGAGCCAGATGATCTGCAAGGACACTTCCTTTGATGGCCTTTTGTGTGACATACTGGATGTCGTATTCTGATAAAAGCATTTGCCATCGGGCTAGTCTTCCTGTAAGGGCCGGTTTTTCAAAGATGTACTTTATCGGGTCCATTTTGGAGATCAATAGAGTGGTGTGGGTCAGCATATACTGTCTCAGTCGGCGAGTAGCCCATACCAAAGCACAGCAAGTTTTCTCGAGTAGTGAGTAGCGGGATTCACAATCGGTAAACTTTTTGCTCAGGTAATAAATGGCGCACTCTTTTCGACCGGACTCGTCATGTTGGCCCAGCACACACCCCATAGATCCTTCAAGCACAGTTAAGTACATAAGAAGCGGCCTCTCAGGAACCGGAGGCATGAGAATTGGTGGCTCTTGGAGATACTGCTTGATCTTTTCGAAGGCTTGCTGACAACGATCATCCCAACGGATATCTTGATTTTTGTGCAGCAGTTTGAAGATGGGTTCACAAGTGTCAGTGAGATGAGAAATGAACCTGGCTATGTAATTCAATCTTCCAAGGAACCCTCGAACTTCTTTTTCATTCTTCGGTGCTGGCATGTTCTGTATTGCTCTTACTTTATCAGGGTCGACCTCAATCCCTCGTTGGCTCACAATGAATCCAAGTAACTTTCCAGATCGCACTCCAAAAGTGCACTTGTTTGGATTAAGCCTCAACTTGAATTTACGCAAACGAGCAAACAGTTTCTCAAGATATACCAAGTGTTCCTCCTCAGTTTGGGATTTTGCAATCATATCATCGACGTACACCTCAACCTCTTTATGGATCATGTCATGGAAGAGGGTCACCATTGCTCGTTGATATGTTGCACCAGCATTCTTAAGACCAAAAGGCATCACCTTATAACAATATGTACCCCACGGAGTGGTAAAGGTAGTCTTGGTCATATCTTCAGGAGCCATCTTTATTTGATTATAGCCAGAAAAACCATCCATGAAAGAGAACACCGAATACTGAGCAGTGTTGTCGACTAGCACATCAATATGAGGCAGAGGGAAATCATCCTTCGGACTAGCCCTATTCAAATCTTGGTAGTCAACACACATGCGTACCTTTCCGTCCTTCTTAGGAACAGGTACTATGTTTGCAATCCAAGGAGGATACTCACACACAGATAAGAAACCAGCCTTCAACTGTTTTTCAACTTCTTCCTTGATTTTCAAAGCCATATCAGGTCGTGTTCTTCGTGGTTTTTGCTTTACAGGCGGACATTCTGGTTTGAGCGGTAACCTGTGCATAACTATATCCGTGTCTAAACCAGGCATGTCTTCGTATGACCAGGCGAAGATGTCAACATACTCTCGAAGCAGCTCAATCAACCTTCTCTTTACATCACTTTGCAAAGCAGCCCCTATCTTGACTTCTCTCTTTGCTTCTTCTGTACCGAGGTTGATGATTTCTATGGCTTCTTGATGTGGCTGAATAGATTTCTCCTCTTGTCTCAAAAGTCTTGCCAATTCCTCGGGGACTTCACAATCTTCCCCACTATCCTCATCAGCTTGGTCAATTGGATTCTCAAAGATATCAAGACGTGGAACTGTAACATTATCATTTTTGATGGAGTTCGAGCCGGATCTGCACGATGGATGATTTATGCCTTAGAATGCAACACATAAAAAAGGAAAAAAAAGGAAATCTTTGCCATTTTTGAAAAAGTTTTTTAAAGTAAAAACAAAAATGAAAGAAATGGAACAGTAATTGCATGCGAAGATATGATTTTCATTCAATATTAAACAAATTGAAACAACATGGGGGCCCTTCTTTATACAAGTGGTCAAAATGCTTAGGGCGAAGCACATGACTTATCGAAACAAGAAAATTACATCTCCATAAAAGTGACTCTAGGGATGTCCAAGATAGTCCAATTGTTGAGTTCCTGTCCAGGCGCAGCATGGCAAATGAATCTGGAGAGATCTTCTTCATCATCATCATCCATGGCGAGAACTTGACTTCCAGAACTGGTGCTTGCACTGACGAACACTTGAGAAATGGGGGGAATCACCTTCTTTCCAGGAGTTATGCTGAGCTAAGTAGAAGAAGATGGTTGATACCCAAGGCCATACTTGTCTCGCTTCTCTTGAACGTCAATCAGCTTGCCCCAGGCACTATGGGGAGTACCAGCTTCTAAGAAAGCCTTAGCATCATTTAAAGACGAGAGGGGCGCTCTGAGTTCCTTCTTATTCTCGACCACAGGGAGTTTGTCAACTGACACAATCTCTAAGGCTTGAAAAGGTGTCTCTTGTATCTCTCCCTCCACTTCAACATAACGGTATGATGCCAGATTATTGACTATCAAATCCTCTTCACCAGTGATCACAACAATCTTGTCATTCACAACAAATTTCAAACACTGGTGGAGAGTGGATGTCACAGCTCCAGCAGCATGAATCCAAGGACGACCCAAGAGGCAAGTGTATGAAGGGTTTATATCCATAACGTAGAAGGCAATGTAGAACATGTGAGGACCAATCAAGACAGGCAGATCAATTTCTCCTTCTACGGACCTTCTAGAACCATCAAATGCTCTAACGCTCATAGTGCATGGTCTCATCATAATCCCATCCATACTCAGCTTAAACAAAGTGGCCTTGGGCATCACATTAAGAGAAGAACCTGTATCAATCAGAACTCGAGACAACACAGCATCCAGACACTTGACGGAGATATGCAATGCTTTGTTATGTGCCCTACCCTCAGGTGGAAGTTCATCATCAGAAAAACCCAAACAATTACCAGCAGCAATGTTGGTCACAACCCCTTCGAACTGAGGCACAGTAATATCTTGAGTTACGTGAGCGGAAGCCAGAACTTTCATCAGAGCATCACGGTGAGCTTCAGAATGTACCAAGAGAGACAAGATGGAGATCTTGGCTTGAGTCTGATCAAGTTGGTCAATCACTTTGTAATCACTTTTCTTAATGATTTTCAAAAGTTGCTCGGCATCTTGGGCATTACGTGTTACAGGAGGATCAACAGCAACTTGCTTTCCTTTTGCTTGTGTACTAGCCTCTTTGTTGGTCTCTTTAGGAGGCGGAGGAGGGGCAGCAAAGATCCGACCACTACGGGTAATGCCACTAGTGCCAGTAATATTTGTGATACTCGAAGTACCCACTGGAGGACAGTCAAACTTCTTCCCTCGAATATACACGGCATTATAACTCCAAGGAACAGCCTTAGAATCATTCACAGGAGAGGGAACAAGAGACGAGGTTGAAGGAGTCGAAGGAACATTTGGAACCTGAATAACCAACGGAGTCCTCGGAGCCTGAATGACCAAAGGAGTACTCGGAGCATGAATGACCAAAGAAGTGTCCTGAGTCTTTGATATCTCAGCAGGGTAGTAAGGGATCTCTAAAGTAGCCACATCTTCGACAAGAACGACCCTTTCCACCCTAAGAACACCCTCATCCATCAGTTTCTGGATTTCTTCTCTCAACCTAGTGCATTCCTCAGGATTAGAAGAACATTGCAAACAGTAGTCATGTAGTTCACACAAAACCTTTTGTTGCATAAGATACTCTCTGACAACTGCTAGCGGCATCCTAACCTCATTAACATCATTTACCAGGATCTGATCATCACATAACTCAATAGCATTGGTCGTACCAGCATGAGGAGGCATAGGATTATTCTGCACATTAGGACCAGTGGGAGCGAACGAGATAAGCTTGTCGTCAAGGAGATCCTGAACCTTCAATTTGAATGCTCTACACTTTTCAATAGTATGGCCTGGTGCCCCTGAATGAAATTCACATCGAGCATTAACATCATAACCGGGAGGGAGAGGACTAGGTGGAGGTCCAAGTTCACGGAGTTGTACCAATTGACCAGCAAGCAACTGAGGGAGAAGCTGAGCATATGACATCGGAACCGGATCGATACGCCTATCTTGGAATCTTGTTCTTTGCGGGCCCCTTTGACCTTGAGGCCTAGGGTTCTGTTGACGATTCCGAGGAGCAGCAGCTTGTTGTTGTGGTACGAAAGGCTGTTGGGGTGCCATCCATGGTTGTGGAAGAGCAGCAGCGTATGCTTGAGGGACATACGGACCAGGAACAGCATAAGGCATCGGATAATAAGGAGGTGGAACAGCAGAATATGCAGGAGCTCGGCCTTGGTCAACAGAAGCGGTGCTAGTCTCACCTTCCTTCTTCTTCACAAACCCAGAATACGGCTTCTTACCATTACCACTTGAGTTGCTAGGATTAGTAACACCTTGAATGGTACCAGCTTTGACACAGTTCTCAACCCTCTCCCCAATGATGACCGCATCCGAAAAGGAAGGAGAAGTATTACTAACCATGTGCTGAAGATACGGCCCTTTCAG
This sequence comes from Vicia villosa, assembly GCF_029867415.1. NCBI lineage: Eukaryota > Viridiplantae > Streptophyta > Magnoliopsida > Fabales > Fabaceae > Vicia > Vicia villosa. Next base: position 120,957,231 of record NC_081186.1, on the reverse strand, counting down.
AGTCCCCATAAACAGATCAATCAACTCTCGGTCCAATAAAGGAGGTTGGACTCGAGCAGCAAGTTCACGCCACCTCTGGGCGTATTCCTTAAAGGACTCTTCGGATTTCTGTGACATATTCTGCAGCTGGGCACGGCTAGGAGCCATAGCAGTATTGTAGTGGTATTGTTTCAAGAAGGCATCAACGAGTTCTCCCCAAGTACTGACATTAGACCTCTCGAGTTTCATATACCACTCCAACGGGGCTCCAGTGAGACTATCCTGGAAAAAATGCATAAGCAGAGGTTCGTTCTCAGCGTGAGCGGCCATCTTACGGCAGTAGGAACGAATGTGAGTCTCTGGGCAGGTAACTCCCTTGTACTTATCAAAATCTGGCACCTTGAACTTCGGGGGAATAACAATCCCAGGTACCAAGCACATAGCAGCAGTGTTGAAACTCGAAGTTTAGCAACCTCAACGGCCTTAAGGCGTTCTTCAAGAGCTTGGTACATCTTAGCAGTCTCAGTCAATTCAGCAGTAAGATCATGTTCAAGGTCAATAACCTCGTGGTGGTCATCCACTACCTTCGGTATCCCCTCAGCAGGAATCTCCTTAGTTTTCACCCCTCCATCAGCAGAATTGGTGGGAGTGTCTTTGATCAACCCAGCAACGCTCTTTCTGAGCTCTTCTTGCCCTTGGACAACGACATGAAGAGTCTCCATAAGTTGGGTCATTCTTTCCCCCATAACATCCATATCCCTACGGAGGGCAGCTTGACTCTGTTCAAATTGATCCATGATTCTCTCGTTGCTCCTGGTACGGTAAGGATGTAAGAAAGTCAGCTTCGTCGTCGGAAAAGAAATCTGTTTTGTAAGGGACCCCAATTAGTGCCTTGTATAACAACCTGAAAAATGCAATGTGACAATGTGAATGTATGAGTGCATGTGTGCGTATGACGTGATGTGCCATTTTCAGAGTATCCAAGATTTAATATTGATCCAGAATAGCTAACAATGTGACAAAAGATAAGTGTCAAGAGAAACTAGTTCTTTTTTATTCATAACAGAAATTTAAACTTGGGCAAGCCATACATCAACAGGATAGTTCAACAAGGGAAATAAAAGACCCCATCCAACAAGTCTGGTGGTGGTCGAAACATACAGACTCAAACATCAATCCATCTGAATATAAAACAGAGGTCCTCCTTGTCTGAAATGCTCGTCGCTCTACTTCTTAGTTTCATCAAACAGTTTCTTGGTTGCTTCTCGATCTCTTCCTTTAAGAAGGCTTTGAATCACCTCATCTTTGCGAAACAAATGCCCATCTAGCTTCTTGCAGCACTCCCTGAGTTCGTCACATCCTTTGCATTCTGGGAGATAATCCTTCTCAGACACGTCCTCCATACCCATCATTCGATCTCTGAGCTTGGCGTTTTCTTCTGTTAGTCGGGCGGTGCGGAGGTGACTTCCTTTCAACTGAGTCTCAACCGCTATCCTTTGGGTGGTCTCTTCTTCCAGTTTCTTTTTCAGACTCCTCACTTCAGCTCTGGCCTCCCTTTCTATCTTGAGTTTATAAGCCTTCAAGTCTTCTCTGTACTCTCGTTTGAGTCTCTCTTCTGCCTCCTTTACGGCCCTTTTTATGATCTCCTGGTGATCTTCAACAACAACAGTAGTATCTCTTTCACCTTTTTCCGTTCTAGCCCTCTTTTGAACTCTCAAAGATCCTTCTTTCAGCACCTTGGCTTCATGTGTCAACTCAACCCCTATTTGGTCCACAAGATGATGTTTTGGTCGCGCATCTGACTTCTTTTCGTGCAATTGGGTGCTTTCCATATTTACTGGGATGCAATTCTCAGCAGGCATAATGGCAATTGGAACCTTAGGTGGTTGCTCGTACAATGGATTAACCTTCGGGAAAGGCAACAGACGATCTTTAACTCTATCCTCAACCCAATCCGTGTAGGCTTGTTTGGCAACGGCATTCTTTTCACCTAGAGAAGTCTGATCATCTGTATGGATGCTATTCCAGGCACTCCTCACCTTTTCTAGACTCTTTGGATAGGTTCCTTTCTCAAAGCAAACGGATTCGAATATCTCTTTGTCCAAAGGCTTGTTTTTAAGTGCAAAACCCAACTGACGCAGCGCTAGCTTAGGATTGTAATTGATAACACCTTTCGTTCCTATGAGGGGAACATTGTCAAAAGTACCACAACTAGTTATAACTTCCTCTACGTCCATTCCGGTAGGACACCAGACAATGTCGTTTCCAGTAAGCCCCATGATCCTTTGAGGCCATTTTTGTGAGTCTTTTGTTGTAACAAACGGCCCGCTTTTAGGCAAGTGTGAAGTGAACCACTCATATAGCAACGGTAAACAACTCCCAACTGATCCTTTCTTCCCATACCTGGAGTGGATGGTATAATAAGTATCTGCTAAAAGAGTAGGCACAGGATTTTGATCCATGAAGAGACAAACAGCAGTTAGATCGACGAAATTCAGAATATTCGGGAACAACACCAAACCATAGATCATAACGGCTAGGAGAGCGTTGAATTCTTTCCATTTCTTCTCAATAGCAAGGGTGTCGGCCTTCTTTATCAGAAATTTCACATGGAATCCGTGGGTTCCACCATTAGGCTTCCAGTTATCTGTAACATCTTTCATGCTCAAATAAAGAGCACCAGCAATTCGGTCCATTTTCGGTTTCTCAGGTACACAAACAAAAGGGATCCTATGTTGAACCTTAATCTTGAGGATGTCAGCATATTCTTCAAGGGTTGGTGCCAGTTGGTAATCAAGAAAGGTGAAACATCGTAACTCAGGATCGTAGAACTGAAGAAGTGTGTATAGAGCCCATCCATCAACCCGAGAAGTTAACATGTGTAAGATATGGCCATATGTCTTCCTGAACTCATCCAAGTTATGCCCAGTAACTAAAGTGCTCAACTGAATCAGATGTGTCATATCCTCACGAAAAAAACTGCAGGTGAATGTACGCTTGGTAGCCTCTTTTGTAGCGGTCACGTTATTAGCCATCCTGGATGAAAGGTAATAACCTCAGATACCCTGAAAAATGGCATGCATATGAGAAATAATACTATTTTTTCTTTTCTTTTTTCTTTCTTCTTTTTTATTACATCTTTTCTTTCTCTTTTTTTTTTTGAAAATAAATATGCCATGATGAGAATGATGCAATGGAGTTTCTCCCAATATGAGAGAGTTGTTGTGTCGTCTCTGAACAGAATCACACGTCATAAGGTCAAAGGTTCGGCATAGGCGCCACACAGCCATAAGAACAATAGTCACCAATAGAACAGAATAGTCACCAACGGTACCTGTCATGTATATCCCTCCCCACTCACAGGTGAATCTAGGCCAGGGTAAGGTCATGAAACGCAGTATACGGTCCGCCCGAAGGTAAGCATCATCACAGCGCGGATGCGGGTGACGATAATACCTCCGTTTGAAACCACTACTCTGCTCGTAGTCACATGATCCATCCCGAGACGTACACCTCGAGACAAACCATGCTCCCACTCTATCCTAGGGTACCTAAAGTGCACTCATAGCCTGGGTATTGGGCCTTTTACCTCATAGAACATCCCACCCAACCTGCAAAACAGAACAGAAGACCCCAAGGAACACAAAATATAATCCATATGCATGATATGCAAGCAGAAATAAACATGATATGCAAGCAGAAAATAAACAGGACATGCGAAACATAAAATAAATACATAAAATAAATAAAGGCACGTATAGAGAAAACATAGCACACCCAGTAAATAAACAAACAAACAGATAGGCTAGGATCGACTCACTAAGGATGGACCAGCAACAGGTCTAGCAACATCCCCAGCAGAGTCGCCAGCTGTCGCACGCTCGCGAAAAATGAACAGAGTCGCCACCAATATATTTATCCCATAAGGGAAAGGAATATCAGAAAACCTAACAAAGGATAAGAACAAGGTCTTGCGACCAGAGAATCTAGGTACGGGAGTCGGTTACGCGAGGGGAAGGTATTAGCACCCCTCGCGCCCATCGTACTCGATGGTATCCACCTATGTTTGTTTCTATCTAATGGGTGTATAACTATGTCTATGTCTAAATGCGAAATGAATGCAAAATGTAGGGAAAATAAAGAATTGTACTCGCACGGGCCCTACCCCGCTGCCTACGTATCCTTTTCAGGAATCAGAGTTACCGTAGCTCGGCTAAAGATTTTCTGTTTGTTTTTGTGTTTTTTAGTTGGGCGGCGTTAACGCTCACGCTCTTGCATAAGGGATCGCCTAGGATGCAACGGAGCGGAGATAACGGTGCCCTTAGGTGCCAACGAGGCAAAAGAAAAAGAAATGATTGGTTTGTGTCTTTTAGGGTAGATGGGTGATGAACAGTTCCCAATACCGGGCCACTCACCACTTTCTCTACTTTGCTTTAGTTTGAACCATTGTTAGATGTTTTAAGTGTTTTTGGTTGTGTATTTTTTTAAGGGAATTCACTTTGCGATTCGAATCACATAAAAATGTATAATGATCGAGAAGTAGATTAGGGAATGAATCCCACTCACTTCTATCCCCTTATGTAATGTTTGAGGAACAGATTAGGGAATGAATCCCACTCATTTCTCTCCCATTAATTAATGTTTGAGAAACAGATTAGGGAATGAATCCCACTCATTTCTCTCCCATTTGGTAGTGACCGAGAAACAGATTAGGGAATAAATCCCACTCGTTTCTATGCCACTAAGTGATTGAGAAACAGATTAGGGAATGAATCCCACTCATTTCTCTATCACTTCCTTAATGTGATTCGCATCTTCCTTTTATTAAATGTTTTAAAAGTTGAAAAGAAAAAGAATGAAAGAAGGGAACTATTTCTAAATTCTAGTCTAAGTTGTCTATATAAGGGAATTAAAATGATAAGCTATACAATTTATTAACAACAAAAAAAACTATACATGGAATAGGTAAAAGAAAATCAATATGCGACAAATAAAAATTGAGACCTATAGCAAACAAACGATATTCACAAGCACACATACATCTATTAATTCTATACAAAAAAATCGAGACTAAAAATTAATTCCTAAGTCTATTAGAGATTTATTTACAAAAGAAGTATTAATCGAAGGAAATTCGAATATCTTGTGAAGAAAAAGGATTTATTAAGAGGTTTGAAACGATAAAAAAACAAAAATCATGACAGTTATTCACACACTCTAACATACCTAAAGCCATTTTTTATGTATTTTTTATTTGATTAAAAAAGGAATCATGAACTAAAAGTTAGAGGAAAACAAAATTAAAAAGAAAAAGAAATTCTGAACAGGGGGGGTGTCAGTAATTCTGTGAACTAAAATTATGTTAAATGCATTCTGGGCCAGAAATAGGGGGGTGGAAACAGCGCTAGCGTTCAGGCCCAGATTTAGTGAAGTGTGTGTGCATCAGTAAGGCCAGGGGTGCAAATTCAGAAACGGGCAAGGCCCAGAGCGAGTGGCCCAACGCAACCAATCACACCATCTATTCCATTTTTGTCATTTTTATTTCATTTTATTTTGTTCATTCAGCAAGTATATGGCTCTTTTTCTTAAAATAACGTGACATACTACATGGCCCTATGGTATCAATTGGTCTAAGTGAGATTAAGTCATAATAGGACAAAAATTATTCTAAGCCAATCATAGCAAACCAACACACACTCCAATCATTTGGATACAGCCAAAATGCAACGGAATGGGAATAAGGATCAATTACACGGTGCCACCTATGCTGCATGAAAGAGAAAGCCATGAACACATGCAACTACCGGCGCCACTTCCGGTCTTCTTCTCAGGTGGAACTCCGGCGCCGGCGAGATAAAAACGTCCAGAAACTTCGAAAGTTAACACGTTTCCACATGATTTTTCTCAATGAATCCGAATCTGGCATTAGTTTTACTTGATTCTCTCCCTAACTTGTGAACCGAAGCTAAATATGAAACTCTAACATGAATGCTTTTCGCTTAAAAACTTCTCTAAACATATCAGCGCGTTCGCAATTGATTTACAAAACTCTAATGCGTGATTCACGAAGACAAACATGTGTTATAGCAGTTAAACAAGTCAAGATCTAAGAGAATCAGGGATACACTATGCACATGACCTAGCTCATGCTTCTACGATGTCTAGAGTGTTCACGTAACTCACCTGAGTGTCTTGGATGATTCCACAAAAAGTTGCACGCAAACTCCACTCCTCTCCTTTGAATCTTGGCGCTGAGGGAGATCCGAACCTCCGAGAACTAAACTCAGTCGCGTGTCCTTTGATAGACGATGGATCTTGACTTCAAGTCTTAGCCACGATCTTCTTGATGATGCAAGGATCGACGTTCATATTGAAGGGATGAAGGTGATGATGTTGCTCGGAATTGAGAAGGGATGGAGAAAAGTAGATGAAGACTGAAACGGGAGCGGTGGTAGAGGGTGGTTCGGGGTGGATGAAGGTGGAGGTTTAGGTTATGGTGGTTGGGGCGGTTATGGAGGTGAGAGAAAGAAGAGAGAGAAGAGAGTGATGAGAATGAGTGTGAAGGAGAATAGGAAAAATGAGAGTGTGGTGAAAAATGAATGTGTTGTGATTTGTGAAGAGTTTTAGTTTATATATGGTGAGTGTGTAGGTAGGTTATGGTGTGGTGTGTTGCATTAGATCTCTCCTCCAAACTTAATGAGCAAGAGTTTCTTCACATGGTAACTTTGTATTCTCGAGCTTGTTATGAGATGGACTGACTTTTGATGTGTGGGACTTGATGAGATGAGGTTTATAAGTGTGAGAAATGTGGCCCTGAACTTAGAACATTAATGCTGCCAATGCCCCATGCGTGTATGATAGGAGTGTGGCTTACGTCCCGGTCGAAACGTGACTTGGCGACGGCATGACTTTAGACTCATGTACCTCATTCTATACTTGGTCAATTTCCCTGATCATTGTCTTGTTGTGTAGGGGGCATGGGAGAGATTATATTGCCATTGAGTTTGATTCAAATGAACACTTGTAACTTCCAGCCAACGGGTTTGAAAATGGCACGTTAGGTGCTTGATGAAATACCTGGCGTATGACTAAGATTCTGGCCCAAACTCTTGCTCACGCGTATCTTGGTGAGGTCACGACTTTGAATCTCTCCAATTTGTTCAACACTTGCTAAATCGACTCAATTCTGGTTTTGTTACATAGAGGACATGGCAAAGAATGGGAGCATACCAAGTTTGCTTCCATGGAATTTTTATAGAACTCTAAAATTGGCTCGAGATATGGCACATCACATGTTTGTCAAAATGCTTCACGTACGACCAAAAATCTGCCTAGCTAAATGACTTGAACAAATGCATTTCTTCTAACTTCAAACCAACATAACTCTTGAATCAAGCTTCAAATGGAAAAACTCCCAACTAGAGAATTGTAGAGGGCTATGATTTGAACACTTTTGATGTTGAGCTTGTCTTAAAATTCTGTCGTTTTCAACATGATAATCGAACCTGAAGTCAGATGCCCAGCCAATTGGAAATTCATTCAAAAATTCTTTAAGTGTAGAACTTTCCTCTTTTGGCAAGTTCCCATTTCAACTAACTTTCCAAATTTGGCAGTTTTGATTATTTCTTGATTTTTCTCATTTCCTTGACTTTATTTGACCGGTTTTCCACCAAAAGTCGATATTTGAATAATTTTCCCGATTTTGACCCAAAAGTCAACTGTTCCGATTTTTCCGACTATTGATGAAATTCCCGATTAAATCTCTTCCACTCACATCCAGTCAACCAAACACATCCACACAGTCAGTATGAGAAGTTTTCCACACATTGAAGCCACTTCTGATTAAATGTTGACCAGAAAGTCAACTGGTTGACTTTGGTCAAAGAAACCCCGATTTAAAGAACCAGATGATTTGCAAGCTTGTACCCTCTAATCGATGCCCTGATTCGAAGCAGAGAGACACCCCAATCCAGGAGGACTTCAATGAACATAGAGCCACATGATTATACCTCAGTTTTCTCATTCTCTGATCATACTTCTTTGCAATGGAGCTTTTTCTTGCTGGCCCTTGAATAACACCTATGATGTGAATGCATGAGTATGGATTATGACCTAAGTGATGTATGTACGTGAATGCAAAGCCTAAGCCAGTTAGAAGTTAAAGGGTAGGACAAATTTGGGGTATGACATATGTGAATGGATTTTTGGACTCATTTTCTTTTATATCGGTTGAAAGATGCAAGTCTTGATTTTGAAAAATATTTGTGATGTCCCAATCATCGACTAAAGTGAAAGGATGTATGATATATCTTAACTTTATACATATGAGATGTATATGGACCTCTATGCATATTTTTTAGATAAATTTTGTTTCTCTAATTACTTCAGTTACATTAAAGACAAACTCAATAATTATGGATGTGTGTATATGACACAGGTTAGAATTCTTTGAAAAAGAGTTCAAGAAAGTAAACTAAACAAATGAAAATGAAAAGATATTGAGACCATACAAATGAATCTTGATGGTAACTACTTAATTGAATAATATAATGGTTATTTAAATGGTATCATGTTTGACACTATTCGATCTAAGATAGTTCAATTATATCTTTGTGACTCTTTTTGTAAATTATTTTGCATACACATTATTTGATTTAAGAGAGTTTGTCTTTATGATAATTTGGATCGAAAGGTTTATTAAGTTGATTACAATTTAGATGAAAATATATTTGTGAAAGTATCCCAGTGAAAATAAAGGATCTTGATTCTATAAAACTTTATAAAGGATATGTCTCTAAAGAACATGGATTATTCATCTATTAAAAGATATGTCGCTAAAGGAGACATTGAGAGTGATGTGGAAATTAAAGAAATTTAAGTGTTAGAAAATACACATCTTTATGAGAATGAAACATGAATCAATTCCTTTAGGGAGTTGTTGTTGGAGCACTTGTTTGTGTAGCATGAGATCTAGAAAAGATAATAAATTATCTTGTTCTTAGAAGTGGTTAGATTACATAGAATATCATACAAAGTCCATGAACATAAGCACTATATTTATATGTGTTGTATCATCTAATTGAGAGATAGTCATTGAATTAAAAAGGGTCTTATAAAAGGCTAACATGGATGGTATTTTTTTTTTTGACAAACAGAAACTCAACTCATTTCATTATATAATAAAGATTCAATACAAGGAGGAATCGTGTAAAATAAACTACGTCTAGTCCAAGAATCGGCCGCTTTTGCTAACGTATGAGCAACCGAATTCGTTTGGCGTTTTACAAACTTTACCTCAAAGTTAGGAAAAGAGAGCAACAAAGACTTAATAGAAGAGATAATAGAACTAAACTCAGAAGTACCCATATGGTTGGATCGAATAGCATTAGTCACGTTTTGGGAATCACTCTCAAAGATAACATGATCCAAACCCAAATCAATAGCATTAAGCATAGCTTCCTTAAGTGCCAAAGTCTCCATGTCCAAAACGGGAGAAATACCAACATCCCATGCCGCTCCTGCAAACACAAACGAGCCCATGCTATTCCTCACGCACCAGCCCCGCTTCGAGGTCCCACGGATATTGTTAAAACCTGCATCCACATTACATTTGAACATTCCGACCGGAGGTGGGATCCAAGAAGTAATTTGCACCTGATCATGAGCCCGAGGGACACTTTCTTGAGCCATATGCCATTCCTGCCAACTAGCTAGAGCATGCAAACCGAGTTTGGAATAATTCTCACTCTCATTATTCCAAATCATATTATTCCTATTCTTCCACAACACCTCAATCATTACCGCAACCCTCCCTGCCGTCATACTATCCTCGCGGCTAAAAACATCTAGAATCAAAGAAGAAACATTATCAAAAGTAGCTACCCGAGGGTCGATAACATTTGAAAAACTTTAATATATGATTGATTGTAGATAGTTTCACGCAAAATCATAATGTAAATTATGATTATAAAAATTTATCAAGTGTGCCGTTATCTAAAACATGAGAAGTCCATTAAAGTCTTCTTTTATATTCACCCTCGCCTAGGATAACACTAAAATTCTCTTTGGCTTGATTCATTTTAAACAATATCCCAAGATTTTTGAGGCTTTAATAGAGTTTTATTAAGAGCTTCAAGTTCAGGTATATTGTTACACCCGTAATTTAATTAAGTATTTAATTAAATTATTTTCGAATTATTTGTTGATAAGTCGGTCGGTTACTAATAGTATCATTTATTATTATTAATATTAGAAATAACATTAATATAAATATGGGTCTTGCTAACCAATGCCCTCAGGGCAATGGTTAAACATTCCTAAAAAGGAAAATATTTTATAAAAATTTTAATATTTCAATTTACAAGACATTAAATACGCAGATTACTAAGATAAAGTTACTGTTTTAAAGTTTTAACCATTGCCCTGAGGGCACTGATTAGCATTTCCCTATAAATATTAGTGTTATATGAGATTATTTGTGTTGGCTTATTTTATAGTTGTGTGTAGCAAAGTGGGGTGTAGAAATTAGGCCCAATAAGAATAATAGAGAAAAAGTAATATTATATTAGTTAGTTCAATAAAAAGAAAAATTAGAAGTAGCAGTAGGAGAGTTTTAGGTTTCTATCAGAAAAAGAGGACTAAGGGTTTTAGAGAAGAGAAATATGTAGAAGCTCAAGGAAGAGGCAAAAGCTTGGATTTGATCGGAGAGTTAGAGCAACCTTCAATCCAAGGTAAGGGTGGAGTTCTAACTCTATAATAGGGTATATGATGAATAGTATGTGGGATTTAGGTTGTTAAAACTATTGCTGTGTGTGTTAATTTGCTGGGAATATTCTGACATTGATGAAATTGGTTACTGTTGATGAATTCATTGTTGAAAATTTTCCATGTTGTTGTTAGTATAATTGTTATGTTGCTGTAACTGAATTATTGTGTTGGTCTGAGATAAGAATGAATGAAAAACTGGGAAAAATTTTGAACTCTGCGTGGCTGGAATTAAACAAAAAAAAAGGAACAGCGGGCGTCCACCCCCTTAAGTGAGAAAGGAAGGGAGCGCTTGCTCCCATGTGTGGCTAAGGAAGGGAGCGCCTGCTCCCTGGTGTAAAGAGGATAGGGGGCGGTCACCCCTAGTGGTGGTGGGGGCCACCATAATATTTATGCTTTGTTTAATTAATCCTAGGTACATGTAGCAGTTAGTGATCATAATTAACTAATGCCTAAAGTATGTAATTAGTAGCAGTGATAGAACTTAGTAGTAATATGTTAATTAATTAATGTATGCTGATTAAGGGAAAACATACTTTAGTAACAGTAACCGGGAATTAAACATAGCAGACTAATATTGGTTGTAGGTACCAGTAGAAGGTAGACTAGCAGAGAATAATAACAACAATAATAATTATGGAGTTTCTAATAGCAGTGAGGATGTAGAAACTATATCAGTAATTATAGCAGAAGAATTAGTTAGCGGAATAAAGTCGAACTTCCCGATTAATTGTATAGAGTGGTTGCGATATTTCGATTGAAAATGAGAATTGTACAAGTTGTTGTGATGTAATTATCGTTGATATGAATTTGCAGGTAGTGATGAATGTTGTTGCGATGCCTCTATTAATTGGCAAATTCAAGTTGTAGGCTTATGGCTAATGTTGATTTTGTTGTTATGTTGCTATTTAACTTTGTTGTTGTTATTCTGGCATTCATATTGTTGTCGCATGCATAGCATATCAAGTTGGGAGCTGATGCTCGGTAAGTTGGCCTGAATTGGCAAATATTAAGTTGAAGGCTTATGCCTTGTTGACGCCTCTATTAACTGGCAGATTCTAAGTTGGGAGTTTTGCTTCATTGGTACCACATGCATGTGCATTATAACGAGTCGCATTCTGTGTTGCATATTTAAGTGGTTATGCTGTTGAATTGTGGTGATTGTTGTTGTTTGAAAGTTGTGAAGTAATGATTTTATATGATCTAATTCTAATATACTACGTATCATAGATCCGATTATATGGTTTGATATCCCACCCCTTCATTTTGAATGTTGCCCTATGTTGGTAACGTGCAGGTAATCTAGAGTGGAGGCTTCTTACCTTCATTAGTTCGAGTCAGGTGTTGTCGTTCTGATACGTAGCACTCGGGGGGATGAACGCATGTTTTCTTTATTGTTGATTCTATTTCAGTTGTTGAACTTTAATTTGTTTCATTAAAGTACTTTAGATGTGTTATAATATTTTAAGTTGAAATTGTGGTTCCGTTGGGTATTAATGAAAGTTGTTTTATTTTTAGAGACTAAACAGGTTGTTGGTGGTTCATCCAAAATTATGTGTTATGTATCTGTTTTACTTGCGAATAATTGTTGTTGATGTAAGTTAGAATTGTGGCATCCCATGTGTTTGTTGAAATTTTATAACTCTAATTTTTTATAATATTCACCGGGTAGAAATTGGGTGTTACATATATTGTCATCGAACCTCATACCATTAATTCCCAATAAAGTGTGTCTAAATTTGTAGAGGTGGAACCTTTCTAATTATGTTAGAAAATTTGTTTGTGCTATTTAGAAATTATTTCATTGTTCCAATCAGGATCCTTATGTTGATTGAAAAGTAAATGTGCAGAAAATGAGAGACCAGTATATAGATACATGGTCTCTAGAGACTACTAATGGACAAGAACATGCTTCTATGTTATTGTGTGTGTGTCTCAATTCTTCCGCATTGGTTCTTCCACTATTTCTTATGGGTTGTTCACTTTTATTTTTGAAAATAGCATGGCTAAAGAGTACAAGTTTAGGGCTTACGATAAAATCAAAGGCTCAATTACTGGCTAAAGTTGTTCCTACAAATGAAAGCATGAGTCTTAGTGCTCCTCTGGTGGAAGATTGCGGCATTCCAGCCAGTGATAAGTCCTTGGTTGGCATGATGGATTAATTAGCTAAAGCTTCCATCAAGATCACTCCTCCTATTGCAATATCTTCTCTCTTATTGCAAAAAAGGAAATACATTCCCTCCAGAGATGACAGTTTTGAGGAAGGGAAATTTATGTTGGTTCTAGGGGATGAATAGCCAAGAGGAGGATAAAGTGTCCATTTCTAAATGTGGAGTGACGTTTAGTTTGCAGTGCCTTTTTCATTTATGGATATTTTGAATGTGTCGTGGCCTCTTCATTCATTGTTGGCCAATAATAGTCAGCCTTGAGAGTTTTCTTAACTAATGTTTTTCCGCTCAAGTGTTTTCCTCTAGAACCTTCATTAATTTATTCTAAGACATTCCTTTTGCCTTTCTTTGTTAAACATTTCAATAAGGAATTTTTAAAGCCTCTTCAGTATACATGGCCTTCAATAAGTGCATGCAAACAAACCTTTCTATGAATATTTGATTCCTTTTTCTTGTCTTATGGTAGTTCTCTTGTTGAAATGTATTTATTGATAGATGTCATCCAACTTCTCGATAACTGACATTCTTTTTCTTCTTAGAAGGCGCTCAGACTATAATTTACATAGGGGTTTAACAATGCCTTATGGATTATATTTTTATTGAATACCCATGCCTTCGAGATGAATAATTTGGATTGGAGATGTGCCTTTTAACTTAGTTCCTTCGGTATGTAATTTCTGCCTTGTGGAATTTTGCCATGGAGGCCGTTACCATCATCAAATATTGCTACATAATTACATTTTTGGTTTGGTATTCCTTTTGTACCTATGATGTGACCAATTGAAAAATCGTACTTGATCACCACTTATTCACCTCTCATATATAGTGTTATGCATATTTCGGCCAAATGCATCATGTAGATGTTTTTAAGTTGGCTGCATTTTGTGGTAAAACATTGTGTCTTATGGATGTCATGCTTGATGTCATGACATCAGTATTTGACAGCAGATGCTGTTATATTTAACTGTCACGCGCTTGTTGAGCTGGAATATGAAGATTCAGTATGTACTCAATAGATGCAGAATTTTTTATGGAATATTATGCAATCCTATGTGGCGCAGATTTAAAGGTCAAAAGAATCAAGTCAGAATATTGAAGATTATGCAGTTTCTAATTATGGAGATAAATTAAGAAACTTATGATTGAAGACCTTTCTTTTAGCAGAAGAGTTCTGCTGATTTGTAACAGCAAATAAATCTGTGATTGAAGGCCCAAGTCCAGTTGGGAATAGGTTATAAATAGAAGCTTTGTAACCTAAGTTTTGCACCAGCCGTAATTTTAACAATGTAGTTTTTAAGGGCTGAGTCTGTAAAGTGAACCACCCGGATTGTGGGATGGTCACTGATATGTGATTCTCGAAGCTGTTAAGCAAGAGAAGTTTATTGTGATCCTCGAAGCCCGTAGGCAAGAGGAGTATTGTTCTTGGAGAAAGCTTTGAAGCAACTTCAAGTTGTATTTTTTTGTGTATTTAGATTGTTGGTGATTAGGCCGTCGATGCAGTGGCTGAGTTGTTAACTGCTAGACATCATTGCTATCATTGGGAGTGGAATGGAGATATTTCATTTCTAGGGAGAACCTAGGTAGAGGGGTCATTGGGTAGTGATTAAGTGAGGAGTTGTAAACTGGGAGTTTAGCTCTGAATTGATACTGCTAATAGTGGACTTCATCCCTGGCTTGGTATGCTCCCAGAGTAGGTCGATTAAACCGAACTAGGTGAACAATTCTGTTGTGTTCTTTATTTTCTGCACTGTGTTATTTGTACTCCTACCTTGTCTGTTTGATAATGTCAGATCAGATGTCACGACATCCATATATGACATCTGAATTCTGTCTTAACGAAATTTCACATCATAATCTGCTTGGTTGTTATGTGTTATGTGCAATTCGGCCAAACGCTTCGTACTCTACTTGGTTGATATAAGTAAGAAACTCAAATTTTACCAAGACCTTAAGTTTGATACCATGATCACTTTCTAAAAGAAGCTCAACCCCACTGTCTTTTGCATGGGAAGAGTCCTCCGCGAGTATCGTCCATCGGAGAGAGTGTATTTGGTTCCTTGATTATGGTTTGTGTAATGAAGTTGGCTTTGAACATTTTCCATGGTTTATAAGAGTTGTCAAACTATAAATTTTCCACACCCCACTTTGTCATCCTCCCCTCTAGATCTGATTTGAAGAGTATCTTCCTGATGGGGTAGTCTGTTCTCACCATAATGGAGTGCACTAGGAAATATTGTCTTAATTTCCATTTCGTTGTTACAAGAGTTATAGTGATATGTACACCTTATGATAGCATACTTCTAAATCTTGTAGCACCTTTCCAATGAAATACATTGGATCTTGGGAGATGCCTCTTCCTGTACTGGGACGGCCCCCACAACTTTTGACAAAATGATTAGATAGATTAATAGTCTCTCACCATCATTAGGAAGAACTAGAATATGTGGTTGCGTTAACACCTCTTAAATTTTGGTAAAGGCGACTTTAGACTCTTATGTCCATTAAAATGTTGCTTTCTTCCTCAATAGTTTATAAAATGATAAAGCGTAATTAGAGGACCTAGCTATGAATCACGACAAATCTATAAGCATGTTATTTAGCCACTAAATATCCTTCTTGGTTTTGGGATCATCGTATTTAATATAACCTGACATTTTCTTGTTACTCTGAAGGTGCACATATCCTAGTTTAAACGCATGTCGTATCTCATGACCTCCTCGAATACGACCACTAGATAAGTTGTGTGTTTGTTTTTCTCTTTTGATTTGACAAATATATCATCCAGTAGACTTCTGGAATATCACATATTTGGTTCTTGAAAACCTTGTCCATCATCATTTGTTGCATCATGCCTATGTTTTTACGACCGAAGGCGTGACTTTGTGGAAAAAAATTCCCCACATCTGCCATGAACACTGTTTTGTTTCTATTGACAGGATCCATTGATAATTAGTTGTAGCACATGTATGCATCCATAAATTACACAAGCTTGAACCTTGAAGAGCTATCAACAATCTTATATATTTTTGGTATTGGTAATAATTTCTTTAGGAAGACTCGGTTTAGGTCAGAATATCTGACTCACATGTGCCATTTTTTCTTTTCTTTCCGTAACAACACTATGTTGGAAAGGCACATACCTTGGTTATAAATTTGGTCTTTAAGAATCCTCGGAAAACCTTTTGTTTGGCTTAATCTTCTTAGGTGATTATTTTCTCTAACGTTGATCCACATGTGGAACATTTTTATGAAGGGATAAACAAGTGGCAAGCTACCTCGGGGCTACGCCCTTTAAAAAAATAAAAGTATTTTTATAGGCACATCATGAGTTTCTCTTGTATGTAATTGTACAACGTTGTCCCAATTTTGGTGAATTTTGATGGGCCTTTTCTCACGAGGATTTAAATGAAAATTTTGAGGGGTTTTGACTTCTCAAACTTTAACCTTGCTTCCACAAGTATGGCATCTTCACCCCCTCATTCCTATCATAAGGTTTTTCTCCCACGCGAGTGTTTAGATCTAGCGCTCCTTGGGATTTGATTTTGGAATGGTGTTCTCCTATTGTTGTGTGTGTTTCTCTAGAAGAGAGAGAAAATATGTGTATGATACGTCCATATTTGACTTAAGCACCATGACCTGATCCCTAGAAGTATAGAACTTCATCTCCGGGTGCACTGTTGATGGAATTGCACACATGGTTTCAAATTATAACATTCCCAAGATGCATATATAGACAAATTCACTATCAATTACTAGGAATGATACCTTGATGGTTCTTTTTCATTTTTCGATCCCAAATGCCTCTAAGAGTTCAACGTATCTCTATGGCTTTATGTTAGTAGCATTAAGGCTATGTTTGGGAGTTTGGAGGGGAGGGGAAGGCTTCCGAAAACGAATTTTAAAAAAAATTTAGAAAAAACTTTGACATTTTTTGAAAAAAATGATTTTGTTTAGAATGATAAAAGAGTCATTATCATTACAAAAATTTTAATTTTCAAAATAGTATAACAACCTAATAGATATTTGGAAAATTTATGTAAGCCCTCCAAAACCCTCCTTCAATACAATTTTTGAGTTCCCCCATTTTATGGGGTTTTTGGTGTTATGAATAAAATCAAACCCTCCAAAACCCTCCTACCCAAAATCTTTTTATTCTTTTCACCAAATTCATCCTATTTTCCAAAGCCCTTCTCTCCCTTCCCCTCCAAACTCCCAAACATATCCTAAAAGTTTCACCTGTGATAGGGATGCAATATCAATTCCAGGCCAATATTAGTGTATATTTCTCCTTATATAATGTCGCATGATCTCCCTTTGTTCACTAGCTTACATCAGAAATAGAGGCTCTTTCCATCATCGTTCTTATCAAGATTAGTATATGGTGGTTTGGTACGTTATTGTAGAAGGACAATGGAGATTTCTCCACTTCCAACGAGTCTTCAAGGGGCACTCTTTGATTTCAGTCTTCTATTTGTTTCTCCATTAAGTAAAAATGATTTATTCCATCCAATTGAGAAATTTGATCATACACAGTGAAGGATTGGATTTGAGTTCCTACCTTGTATTTGAGAGATGAATTTTAGGTGTAAATCTTCCAAAATGGTACACACTTGACCTTTGACTCAAGGTACAATGTGAATATCGTCCCACTAGTTAAAAATTCCCTCGAGTATTGGCTAGGAAAAGAAGGAGGAATTCCATTCATTCTCTTCTACAATGTCGTCATATGGATTGTCCTAGGATTCTTCCTGGAGGATTTTGTTGAAGATTTCTTTTTGCTAAAATGCACCATCATGGTTGGAAGTAAAAGAAAGGAAAATTCTCTGAAGAGTTTCCCATAAATAGCGCCAAATATCTCACGTAGACCTAAGATGTTCACTACAAGATAGAATAGTTCATAATTGATGTTGTACTCTAGTTTACAAATGGCGTCTTGAAGTTCTGGCCCGACATTATTTGGGGGAGGGCTTGTACTTGAAATCACTCTAATGCTATATTAACTATCATAAGTTAGAGGTATTTTAGGATTAGAAAGTGAGTATCTAGATGTTGAGGTCTACATTAGGCTTTATAGTTCAATTTTAGGTTTTACAATCCCTGTAACCTTATATTCCAAGACACGTGTCTTTAGGTGTGTTGTACCACAAAATTTGCCCTCTTTAGTTGAGCTATAAGTTAGGAAAGACGTTTATTTCGTCGTCTGAAAAGGGGAGAAAAATAATAAAGAGTTTTCCTGGTTCTAAGGAAATGTGACGCAAAGATTGGTTTATGAAGGATAGAAAAATACTTAGAAAGGGGGGGTTTGAATAAGTGTAGTCTAAAAACTTGAACGATAAAAACAATTTGCACAGTTATTTTTATCCTGGTTCGTTGTTAACTAAACTACTCCAGTCCACCCCCACGGAGTGATTTACCTCACCTGAGGATTTAATCCACTAATCGCAACAGATTACAATGGTTTTCCACCTAGTCTGCGACTAAGTCTTCTAGAGTATCCTGATCACAACCTGATCACTCCAGGAATAAATGCTTAGACACAAGCTAAGACTTTCTTAGAGTATCCTGACCACCACGTGATCACTCTAATTACAACTGCTTAGACACAAGCTAAGACTTCCTAGAGTATCCTGATCAACACTTGATCACTCTAGTTACTTACAAATTAATGTAATCAAATAAGAGTTTTACAATGCTTCTGAAAAGCTATAATCACAACAGTGATATTTCTCTTAATGTTTAAGCTTAATCTCACTAATATATTACAACAGCAATGTAGTGAGCTTTGATGAAGATGAAGTTTCTGAGCTTTGAGTTGAACAGAGTTTCAGCAAGTTTTTCAGAAATAAGTTCGTTCAGAATTGGTAACCTTGCTTCTCATCAGAACTTCATATTTATAGGCACTTGAGAAGATGACTGTTGGGAGCATTTAATGCTTTGCGTATTCCGTACAGCATTGCATTTAATGTTTCACTCTTTTGTCAACTACCTCGAGCCTTGTTCACGCTGTGTCTACTGACGTTGCCTTTAATAGCTTCTAACGTTCCTTTTGTCAGTCAGCGTAGCCTGCCACTTGTACTTGCTTCTGATCTGATGTTTGTGTATACAACGTTTGAATATCATCAGAGTCAAACAGCTTGGTGCATAGCATCTTCTTGTCTTCTGACCTTGAAGTGCTTCTGAGCGTGATACCATGAGAACTTCAGTGCTTCTGCTTCTGAACTCAAGTTCTTCTGATGCTTCCATAGACCCATGTTCTGATTCTGCTTTGACCATCTTCTGATGTCTTGCCAGACCATGTTCTGATGTTGCATGCTGAACCTTCTGAGTCAAAGCTTCTGAGCGTTGATTTGTGCATACTCTTTATATATTTCCGGAAAGGGAAATTGCAATGTATTAGAGTACCACATTATCTCACACAAAATTCATATCCTTGTTATCATCAAAACTAAGAATATTGATCAGAACAAATCTTGTTCTAACAATCTCCCCCTTTTTGATGATGACAAAAACATATATAAATGATATGAATTTGCGATCAGAAAGAGCAGACGGCTAAAGACAATTACACAGCTAAAACATAAGCATGTGAATATGTCTCCCCCTGAGATTTATAATCTCCCCCTGAGATAGATAATCTCCCCCTGAAATAAATACTAGAAGAATTTTATAATAAAAGACTTCCCTGAGTATTTCAGTAGAGACGTTCACAGTGCTTGATCTTCAGAAGATTCACAGCTTCTGATTCCTGCTTCCATCGGACAGCTTCAGAACTTGAATTTCTCTGATCTTCAGAACATTCACAGCTTCTGATTCTTGCTTCCATCGGACAGCTTCAGAGCTTGAATTTCTTCTTACATCACTTCATGCTAGATTGTATCAGAACATTGTTGAATGTACCAGAGCATCATCAGAGCATCTCTACATCCTGAAATGTTACAGAACAAAACTAAACGACAAAAGTCAGCATGAATGAGTCAGAACATAGAATATGTTTCAGAACACATAATATGTATCAGAGCCATATAAAATGTATCAGAACAAATAGACATAATATTTCAGATCATATTCTATCATCAGAATATCTGAACATTCTTCCTTCTTGCTTATGATCCTGAAGCTTCATAGCACTCAGCTTGCTTCAAGAATCCAAGAGCTTGATTCATCTTGTTGCTTCTTATGTTGATCTTTAATCTTCAATACCTGCAACAACACAACTTAAAACATAGAACTTTGCAAGTTCTGTTAGTAAATGTGGGGCCTTTTTACCCGGTAACTGATAATATTAATCAGATCATTTATCACATTTTCTCCCCCTTTTTGTCATAACATCAAAAAGAATATAAAAGATTCAGATGTAGAAAACGTCAAAGGAAAGAAACTGAATAATTTTGCATTGATTAAACAAACAGGATTACAAAAGATGTATGCAGAATAAGCAGATGCAACAAACAAAGAAAACTACAAAGACCAAAGACTAAGACCCTAGCCTAGACAAAATCTGCGCCAGTATGTCATGAATCCTGTCAGTGCTTGCAGTTTGCCTTGCCATGAAGGAGCGAAACTCAGTGTTATACCCCAAAATTTGCCCACATATTTTTCAAGAAAACTCCAATCTGAAAATTAAGGGTCTCATATAATCATGGATTTTTATTTCAACAAATATCCTGACATATGAAATACTTAGTTTTTAGAATCTTTCTTATACAGTAATTTGGCTTGCAGTTAAATTTATTCTTACGCAAACACCAAATACTGTGTATTACTTCACACATGCTATTTATTTATTTACAGATAAATGGTACTGACACAATTGGTACAGAGTTAAATCTTTTTGCAGGCGCAGAATCAGGAAACTCAGACTGTACTGGTAACAAGTAGATTATTATTATCTTTTGTTTCCCACTAATTGTTGTACTATATTCCATTATTTGCAAAAATCTTTTCAAATCTCTTTTTCAAAAATCAAATCTCTCTTTTTTCCAACACTATCATACACTTTCTTTCAAATCTTACTTCCACTCAAATTTTCCTTTTGTACGGAATCACATCATTCCCCAACGTCTCTTTCCTTCTTTCCATTCTATAAATACCTTTCATTTCTTTCATAAAATCTCACATCAAATTCCAATTCATCTTTCAAATTCCTATCTCATATCTATTTTCTCTTCTTCCCTAACAAGAATGGCAAAGTGGATAGAGACACTGTTTCTTACAGTCATCACCATTGCTACGGTGATCATGACTTTCTTCTGCCTACATAGTCCTGAAGAGTGTGGACCTGCAGTGGTTGCACTCCCAATCATCTACATGTTATTGTTCATAGCATGGGTCATTAATCGTCATTCTTAAAATTTGCCGTATTTCTTATTTCTTAAATGTACCGTTTATTCGTCGTACTGTTCAATATAGTATGTAATATTTGTACTGTTAGTATTAAATGTTGTACTATTTGTCATAATATTGCTTAGTTACTAAGATAATATTTTGTGTGTTTTCTGCCAGTCAAATATTCCTATTTCTGTGCATTAAATGATTTTCAGGGTTATTATCGGTAATTTTGCCCGCATACCGTAAATATTAGTTATTTATTATGTCTGTGTTTTTCTAACAAGTCATGTAAATAAACTTTCATTTTTCACATAAAACAAAAACAACAAAAAAAATAAAATTAACTTTGACTGTTGATTTTTTACTCTAACTGCTACGTCAATACCTGAACAGTCAGTCGACAGCCAAACTGCTGGCAGTACAATTCTCAGTGTTTTGTACCATCAATCAAATCAATCTTTCACAATTCAAAATTCCAAGATTTTTGTGTTAGAAGTCTTCTGAATATCACGCGATTAGCAGAGACTCAACACTGCACAAAAATCAGGTACGCTTAACTGTCTCCTACACAAACAGTCCCTAATCAGGGTTTTTTCTTGTTTTTACAGGAGCAACAAGTTTTTGAGAGCTCAAATGGATTTCATACACATCCATATATCTCAAAGTACCATCATACAAATTTTCAAACTTCAATTCACTCAGACGCACCGTCAGCAGCTCAAACAGTCAACAGACGACCCGTTTGACCAAAAAGTCAACAGACAGTCAAAAATGAAATTTTTTGTCAAAGTCCATATTTTGTCAAAGGATTCATCATTTGATCATTGGATGATCATAATTCATCAAGGAAAGATCAAAAATCAACAAAACCCTAAGATTCAAAATTAGGGTTTTTGCCTGAAAAGTCAACTCAACTTTGACTGATCATAACTCTCTCATCCTTCATCCAAAAAATTCAAACCAAAGCTTGTTTTGAAGGAAATTCAATTATCTTTCAAATGCCATTGATCCCATGGTCATTGGATTCACCATTTGAAAAATATGATCAAAGACATTACAGGTCATTTTCAAAGTCAACAAAAAGACACTTTTTTCAAAAGGACACACAAGGAGCTTCAAAAATCATTTTGACATGAGACCAAAGACATTGGTTAGAGGACTCTTTGAGGTTTCTAAAAAGTGCAAGATCTCCTTCATATGACAAAAATTGAAGGATTTACACCTTGTTGAAGTTGGCTAAATTTTGGGAAAATGCATGAAATCAACATTGCTCAAAAATGTATTTTTTCCAAATGGGGCCAAGTTTTCAGCATTCAAACATCATTTCCATGTTACTATGGGCCTCCCACGACCAAGACTAAGCCCATATCATTTTTATCCATTTTTGGCATGATTTTATCTTACTTTAAGATTAAAATTAAAAGGAAAATGCATGGATAAATGGTAGCTTACAATCTAAGCATGACTCACTCAAGGAACCTTCAATTTTCTGCAGAGGATTGGTGCACAAGGCAAGAGCATTGAATGGAGTCAAGACTTGGTCAAAAATTCAAGGTTTTTAATATTTAAAAACCAAGTTTTCAACAAAGGCAACTAGCTGCAAGTTAGCTTCAATTCTAAGCACACATAGCTTATAAATAAGCTATCATAGTTCAGCAAACAAGAAGAGGCAAGACCAGAAGCATAGCATAGCATATAACACTTGTAATCACTTCAAAAAATCAAAGAAAAACTCAAATTCGAATTTGTAATTTCAGTCCATTTCAATACAAACTAAGCATTCATATACCTTCCTTAAACATCACTGAAACTATCTCAATCAATTACAAGCCTTGAAGCTCACTGAATCGAGCTACACAGGTCAAAATTTGTTCAAACTAAAATCAATTCGTATCTGGTTATTCACACATGTTTAACAAGATGTAGACATACTATTGAGTTTGGTTTGAGGTGTAGATCATTTCTGGAAACTTAATTGAAGTTTGGACACGTATAAACGAAACTACCATTTTAGGGTTCATAGCTTCAAATTTAGGGCTTTCCAAATTAGGCAAAATTAGAAGTTCTGATTAGCACCATTAGATTCGCATGAACAAGACGAAACGAATGGAACCATCGCGCCAAACTTCTTTGCATGTTTACCCCTATTCGCTATTTTGCAGGTTTGAGGTTCATCAACTACAGCGCTTGTTTCATAAAAGCGCTGTAAAAGCCCTTGTCTGAAGGTTGAAGACGATGAGGTGTCTCCACCTCATTGGACAATCAGCGCGCGTACCTTTTTTAAATTCTCTCTGATTCTGTGCCTTGCAGGTCTATCTCCTACCACGTGCCTCAATTTCTGGACCCTCTGATTTCATTTAATGAATCATCCAATGATCCAGATCACGCATGCACACCATGCTCCCTCACAAATTACCACACAGGATCAGTATCCTTTTATTTTTCTATTTTATTTTTTATTTTATTTAATTTCGTTGTTAAATTAATTAAAAATAGTTTTAAAAATCCAAAAAATACACAAAAAATATTTTTAGACTTCTAAAATAATATACTATTTTATGAAATAAAAATATTTTATTTTTCTTCAAAATTTCAATATTTTTTATAATTAATTAGTATATATTTATATATTTGCTTTTTAATTATTCTAACCAATCAAAAAATCATCAAAAAAATTGTTCTTTGTGTTAAATATTGTTTATATATTATAAACTAATTTTGTACATATTTTGAATAATTTTCTTTTGAAGTTTTAATTATTTGTATAATTATTTGCATAATTATGTTTTAATTAACTTAAATCAATCTCAAATCAATTTCAAAAAACCCAAAAAAATTAGTTTTGTTTTAAAATTAATTAACAAATATTTTGTACATATTTTAAACTTAATTTCTAGGTTTAAATCTATTTTCATCTTTTTTCTTCATTTTAATTTAATTAATCATGCATTGATTATAATTAAAATCAATCATAAAAAATCCAAAAATATGCCTTTTATTTTTCTTGCAATTTAAAATTCCTAGATAAATGTATAGGATGTCAAATTCATGTAAATAGGCTAGTTTACATTTCCCGTACAATCGATGTAATAGCGTAGATTTACTTTCCGCACTTTACATTTCCGCATTTTAATTTCCCGCAAAATATAAACTGCGTGTATGTCAAAGATAAAATTGAACCGTTAGATCACTAACTTCAAAGATAAATATCTGAATCCAATCACAATCACACTTGCACCTCTTCAGGTAATCCTTCTCATTCCTTTCAAAATCAAAGTCAAAATTCCACAGTTTTGAGTACAAAATCGAACCTTGCTTTTATATCCGGTGAAAGGATAGATTTTTAAAGGAAATAGGATAAAGACCTTACAACTCAGGGTAGACCTCCTAGTTTGCTTGCTCAAATCGAAACAAACAAAATTCTCATACACTGTTGATTTTTCAAAACTTTCAAAAAAGACAATACTTTGTATACATCCAAACACGGGTTATTACAAAGTTAACGTTCTTTTCAAAACATCTTTCGAAAGATAAACAAGCATTTTGTATACATCCACACACGGATCATTACAAAATTCAAATTACAAAGGTATTTGAAACCACATATGAGCAATTTCAGAGCAATTGAAAAGTGATCGACAAACAATTGAGCTAAGCAAACTTAAGAGCCCATGGATAACCATGGATACAAAGGGTGCTAACACCTTCCCTTTGTATAACCTACCCCCTTACCCAGAATTTCTTAAAGGTCTTTTTTCTGTTTCTTTTATAAACCTTTCCTTAATTGGATAAAATAAAAGGTCGGTGGCGACTCTGTGAATTTTCAAAAAAAAATGCGAAAGCATTAAGCGATAAAAAAGAGTCAGTTCACGTATCTCTACAGATCAGAGGTATGGCCCGGTATTAAAAAAAATCGGAGGTCCACACTCAGCATTGGTGGCTTCTTGCGTGTCCAAACGAGAAGGTTCACCAGATGAAGAAGCGCCAGAACTTCTGCCAACAGGGACAGCAATCTCAGCAGGGCGATCTTCTGGAAGGTCTTCAGCTTCTGCACCTTCCATCTCAACATCTGAGTCTGACTCAGAAGTAGCCTCAGCATATTCTGGTTCGGGCAACTCAGAAGCTCCAACTTCCAACGCCTGAAGAATAGCTGCTAGGTTTGTTGGAGGAGTTGGACCAGCAACTTCTGCAGGATAAACCACTTCTGGAAAGACCATGTGAGGAGCGCTTTCAGAAGGGTTCATTCTGAACCAATTGAACAGCCATTGAAAATCTCCAGTCAGCACTGGATACCTTGGTCTCCATACCACGATGTCTCTGCAGGGATTTCCTTCTTCCATCTCATCTGCAGGTATCCTTTCTTCAAGAACTCTTCTGTTCCTGATGAGATGGTGATAGCTGCTTTCACCAACTTCCAAGAGAAGACCACGAGCACCAGGTGATTCAGTCATGATCCTTCTCTGGACATCCGTAGCCCTAACCAGAAAATCCTGGCGAAAGGCTTCCCAGAGGTTGCAGGTAGCATACTCATCCAGATGATTAAGGTGAGCAGCACCCAGAATCTCCAACCAGCTATTTACATCTGAGTGTAAAAGCTCTAGATAAGCATGAGTGGTAGGTGTAGGAGGGTTAACAGTGAATCTGAGTGCATTCAATCTCAGTGCAAGCTATTCTAAATGAGAACTTTAACACAAAGTTCATATTTATAAAACTGCTTGTGTGGGCTGTAAGCTGAACAAACCCACTTAAGTATATTGTACCTTACAATATATTATATTGCACTTAAGCACATTGTACCTTACATTGTTCTGTATTCCACTTAAGTACATCATAATACGGTTTTCTGTAATGTCGTGTGAGAGGTATTTAGCAACACATCACTACTACCTAAGTCACGAAAATGTCATGTGATATGATAAAAAATTCTATTATAATTTTAATGTATATAATTACCCTTTTCCCTCATGTCTATATTGAACACGAGGAATATACTAAAGGTGAGAAAAATACACAAGAAGGGGGATTGAATTGTGTATGGTGGAATATTTTGCTTCTTTTAAAACAGCTTCTGAAACTGCATAAGTTGAGAAACAAAGCAAGGAGAGATAGCATCGCATATAGTTAAAACACAAAAGCAATAAGTAAAATCACACGCATAAGTTATCATGGTTCCGCTACAACTGAGAGTAGTCCATTCCCCTTGTCCCACAAGAGATTTTCCACTATAATCAAAACTAGATTACAATCTACTTAAGAAAACTAGCTTAAGACTTCCTTTCTCAATCAACCCAGAAAGATACTTCCCCTTTAAGCAACTTAGTAAGTGAATTCCTTTTCTCAAGCAACCTAGCAAGAGACTTCCACTAAACCTCTAAACAAATAGTTTAGATGAATAGACAACAAGATGCACTTGAGATATAATCAGTGGTGCACAAAGAATACAACACACATAAAGACTTTGTTACATGAGATTTCTAATATATACAAAGATAATAAATCTCAAAACTATGTGCAATACAACAAATATATAAAAAAGCTTAGTGATCAGATCAGTTCTTGTTTTAATATCTTGTTGTTTACTTCCTTCAAATCTTCAACTCCTTATATAGAGACAGCAAAAAAGTCGTTAGAGATGACTTGCAGAAGTGTCTTTGTTGATAAGAAGTTTCTAAGAAAGAGACGTTGAAGGTTGATACTATGTAGATATTCATCTTCTGAATAAAATCTTTATCCACAGTGTCTTTCTCAAACATGGCGACCATAAGTATGATGGAGCCGACTAAAAAGGCTGGGCCAAAAAGCCTTGAGCCTTGCACTAGAAACCCTTGTTAACTTTCTATATAATATGGATTTTGACAAGATAGAATTGATTTACAAATAGAGTACAGACCAGAGGCGCGGTACTATGTTTCCCAAGTCATCAGATTCTGAGTTGTCATCAGAAGTTGAGATTCCCAGAGCTGAGTCATCAGATTTTGATCCTTTTGAATCTGAGACATTTGCTTCTCTTTATAAGCTATTTAACATGGACAAAACCAAGTTAATTTAGAGCTTATGATCTTGCACACTTGAACAAATGTTAGTATACCCTATTTTTCTTTAAGTACTTTGTTATCATCAAAACCCAAGGAGTATAAACAAATTTTGTTCCAACAATCTCCCCCTTTTTTTTTTTGATGACAAACAAATGTATTTAAGAACAATGGTTGGCCAGTTTAACTAACTTGACAACATTAGATTCTGAGGTTTGTAAGCTCCCCCTAAGTCTAATAGTCCAAATGTTGAGTTTTGTAAGCTCCCTTTAAATCCTATCCAAGTTATTTAAACTAATTTTGATTAAAAAATTAAGCACATAAATATAATAATGGGTTAGGTGCTAATAAAAACATCCAAAAAAATGTTTTTACCGTTCTCTTTAAATACTCACATTTCTCCCCCTTTTGTCATCAACAAAAAAAATTAAAGAGAGAGAGAGAGAGAGAGAGAGAGAAATAATAAACGAAAGTATAAAAAATTAAACATAATCCACTATCATTTCAGCTTCCAAGATTCTGAAGAAACCAAAGGAAGAAAATCAATATCTTATTAGCTTCCAAGAAATGGAAACTAAGAAGTGAAGAGGTGTAATAATGAGCATTTATAGCATGCGTTAATGACAATTGGTCTTTTAACTTCCCAGAATCAAAGATAACAACACGCGGCATGATTAATCTTCCAACTAGCCACTTGTCATACCCTAATTTTGACCCCCCCCCCCCTTAGATTTCATATCTCCAGACTTTTCATCAAATTCAAAACAGATACTCAGAGCAGCCAGTTATTCATCTGGTACTTAATTAAGGATGTTCAAGGACAAGAGAGCTCAGGCAAAGGATCAATCAATAAAAGGATTAGTCTCCAATACCATCATAGGACTCAAAAAGCTTCATTCTATTCATCTATAATTGATTGGACACCAATCATCTGGGCTCAAGTTTACTTAATTCACCAATCTAGGGTTTTGAGCCCATCAAGGACTATAATCAGGGGCCACATTTGGGAAACCCTAAAAAGATCCAGGACATCTATCAAATGGTTCAAATATCTCCAAATAATCCATATAACAAT
This sequence comes from Vicia villosa, assembly GCF_029867415.1. NCBI lineage: Eukaryota > Viridiplantae > Streptophyta > Magnoliopsida > Fabales > Fabaceae > Vicia > Vicia villosa. Next base: position 120,928,885 of record NC_081186.1, on the reverse strand, counting down.
ATCCATAAAGCATTACACTTCAATTCAAGATCTACAGTCATCAATTTCATCTGGTCGACAATTAGGGTTTTTGACCTAATTCACCAAGATAGTTGACTTTTAATCAGGACATGGATCCAAAACTCAAAACATGATTCAAGAACTTCTATTACCTCAATATAATCCCTTCACATCATTCATTTGAGGAGGAGAGTCTGATTCATCACAAAAGTCCAAGATTTCACTTCATTTGGAAAAAGTCAATCATGCAAGATCACCTTTGACTTTTAGGATTTTTGGTCAAACCATGACTTTTAAAGATCAATATCATCAATATATGATTATTAAAGTCATTTGGCAAAAGAAATTCAAGAAAATTCATCATGGATCAAAAAGTCAGGAATTAGGGTTTTTAAGGGTATTTTGGGAACTCAAAATTTTGCTTACACACTCAAAAAACTCCCAAAATGAAAGTTGTAGATCTTGCGAAATAAAACAACATCTTACAAAGCAAATTTTTTCAAGAAATCAATCATTTAAGAGATTTGGGGATTTTGAAGTTTTAGGTCATAAAAACTTAGAAAAATTCTAAGTGTTTTTAACCTAGTTTTCTTCCAACTTTAGGCCCATTTTTCACAAATCTCCCAAATGATTCTGAAGAAACCCCAAACTAATGAATTGAATTAGATGTTTAGGGCTTTCCAAATTGTGCTCAACCTTCTCCAATTTCATTTTGAGCTAGGAGTTATGCTTGTTCAAAGTTGGCCTTATGAAGTAAAATTATAGGTCATGTACAATTTGAAACTTTGCAATTTTGTGCATATGGATTCACTAATGGATGATACACGACCCATAATACATCTACAAACATACCATGCATCCATTTCCACCATGGCATAAGAATTGAAGAAGATTCCCAAAAGCAAGAACATGTGATTATGTAATCATTACTTTTGAGAATTTATGGTAAGCAATGATTCATCAATTGGAATCTTCTCCTAAGCCAATAGAAAGCCTCTACATATTAGAAATGTTCCCCAAGATCAGATGAGATCAATGGATAGGGAGCTAGCTCGGTTTGGCCATCATTGCATTTTGGAGATTCTATGAATTTCTTCATGGCCAAGAAGCCAAAACTCTCTCATTAAGCAAGCTCACTCCCTTAATCTGTGCAGAGACTTTTGCCTATAAATACAAGTGCTATCCTCCATATAATTCACACCAAAGCAACTACAATTCTTGCTTTCTCCTTCTTTCTTTCACACTTAGGATTTTCAAAGGTTCTTTGGCAAGAAGGCTCGGGTTCTTCAAACCAGAGCTTTTCCGTTGAAACTAAGTGTTCTAACCTTTCAAGGGGGTCCATTAGAAGTGATCCAAGCACCTGGAACACTTCTTTAAGTGCAAGAACACCATCTTCACTTTCAATTTGGAGCAAGGTCAGTTGGAGGTCCATAGAGCAATTCAAAAGGTGTCAGGCAAGTCCAAGCATCCAAACAGGTTCCTTAGGGTGTGGTGAAGCTATCCAGATGGTCGCAGCTCATATGTAAGTTCAGAATCACTAACCTCCATGATCACTTGAAGATCAAAAGGAAGGTATCGAGTAGGGAACTTCTGAGGTATTCAAGTCACAATAAGCATTCAGATAACTTCGTTGAGTCCCCAGGAAGCTTTCAGGATCATCCACACAAGCTCAGGAGCTCTCTATCAGTCTCACGGACCTTCATTTTCAGAAGTAAGTTTCTCAACTCCATCTATTTAATTCGTGTAGTCTTTTTGATATATCTCGATACCAGTTTGTTTAGCATCATAAGAGGGTTAAAAACCCTCTATCATCATTCATTTATTCATCTTGTTTATCATTTAATTTTAAAATTAGGGTTCGTGTGTTCTTCGTGTTTTCTGAAAAATTAGATAGTTGTAGTTAATATAAATAAATATTAGTTGCATATCTAGATTCGTGAGGAAATTTAGAGCAAAATTCATGTTTACATCATCACGTTTGGTTGAGAAATGAGCAAGTTCAGAAATTCAAAAATGGAAAGCTTGAGGTTGAAGATGTAGATGGTGGGTGGCGCCATTTTTGAATTCTCAGGGGAGAGTTTAAAATATAATTAACTGAAAGCATGTTCTAAACGAATACATCGTTTAGCTCACTAGGTCACATGCGCTTCCACTCTCTCTTGCCACAAGGTCTGGGGTTCGATCCCCCCTCAGACCTTTTGTTTTTATTTTCCATTTTAACACGTGTGTTTCACATATAACCAAATGGAGTCCCTCTTTAGTCACACTGAGCGTGTAACTCAGTTGGCTTTGTTTTGTGTGGTAACCATGAAAGTGTGGGTTCAAGCCTTGGTGGAGACAAATCCTTATTTTTTATCACTTTTCTAACTTATTTTCTTCACAACTTCAACTAATTAATTCACCCTTCAAATTAAATCATTTTTGCTTCATTTTTCACACACTTCTCATTTAATATATCTATTTTGAAGACATACCAAAAAATCTTTAAAAATATATTATTTTAGTATGTTTTAATTAGGTTTAAAATCACATATTTTAAGTATGTTTTAATACTTTAAAAATATATATTTCACTTGATTTTCAAAACCTAATCTCTTGTAAATATTTTTTGTGATAAAACCCTAATCATTTAGGTCTTAATTAGGTATAGACTTTGTCATTATCTTAATTAAGTTGACTTTTGTCAAATGATTTAAACTGTTTTCGAATCTCCGATTAAACAGACGATTAAGGTTGAAACAACAAAACCTTGTATCGCTTCAATTATCCTTCAACTGTTTCTCTTGAACAGTAAATAAATCTTTTGGGCCTCTAATAGAGTGTAAGTCCCAACCCCTTTTCATTTTATACAGTCAATAAAATTGTTTTAACAACAGTACCTCAATCATTTCCAAACAACTGTTTCTCTTGAACAGTAAATAAATCTTTTGGGCCTCTATTAGAGTGTAAGACCCACACCTTCTTTCTTTTTCATAGTTTGTTTTCAAAACTGTATTTACAAAATCTTCTCTCTGTTTTCAAAACATTCTTCTGGTATTTGAAGGGCATTATTCTCGGTGAAACTCTTCAGATACCTATGTGACCTTTGTCCATCTTCACTTCTTCTGTTTTCAAAAATCTTTAACTATTCAACTGTTATCATTAAACAACAAAATTGCTGGTAAGGCTTTGTACATACATCTTCAAAGGCCTTCACTCCATCCAGGTTAGGCTTTATAGCTTTCAATTTACAGTCTTCATGTAAATTACTATCAAATATAAATTGTTATATATATTGTTTAGAACTACGTCTGAGTGTAAACCTTAGGACAGTTAAACTATATATATATATATTATAGGACTATGGCCTAGGATTGAGAATGTCTTCCCGGTGAAGGCTCTTTCCTAATTAGAGATCTTTAGTTCAAACCCTCAAGATGAATTATTCCCGGTGAAACATCTTGAAAAAGACTTAGAACCAAAAATAGGATACATCCACCCAAGAGGAATTATTCCCGGTGAAACCTCTTACCCATTTGCTTAGAGCCAAAATAAGTTCAAAAACCACATAGTTTTCTCTTGTGCTATAACAAGGACCCTCGATGACCCTCGATTAGCCTCCTCTTGGGCTTTGTACAAGGACCCACAGGCTTCTTAAAAGCATTCCTAGCTTCCTCTTCAGCTTGTATACAAGGACCCATCAGGTTTCTTATAAACATAGGAACAGGTCTTTAGTCACCTTTTAGCCTATCCTGGTGAGTTTCTTCCATTCTTCAAACCAGACTTTAAACAAGCTAAGAATGTCTCAATCTCACATTGAGTACACCTTTTGGAATGAGAGACATGGACAGTCTCTGTCACCCTTATCTTCCATAATTTCCCTTTAGCAGAGTCTAGGATCCATATTTGTTTATCCTTAGTCAGCGTCAGCCTTAATCTTGGGCTTTAAACAAGAAGTCTCAACTAGTAATCTTTCTGCCAAAAACCCCTGGAAAGGGTCAGCCTCCATTCATTCCTTCATTTGTAACAAAAGAAAAACCCCTGGAAAGGGTCAGCCTCCATTCATTCTTTCAAAAGCCAAACTCTCCAGCAAAGTAAAACCCTTGGAAAGGGTCAGCCTCCATTCATTCTTTCAAAAGACGACCTCACCAGTCTCAGTCAGTAAAAAAACATATTTCTCAATAAAGAGTCAGTCTCAATTCTGGGCTTTGTACAGAACACAAAGACTTCTTAGTTTAAGTCAATCCCCAGTAGAGTTATCTCCCAGAGTCAATAAAATAATCAAACAATCAAAAGCCTCAAGCTTGGGCCTCATTCAAGCCAACTAAAAATCAAATCTTTCAAACAGTAGATAGACATAGCTCATCTTCATAGGTAGGTATTTCCCCTATCTCACCATAAACAAACAATCATCACAAACAAACAATCATTTCAAACATTCTCCCATTTAGGACTCGTGAAAGGCATGCTCTGGCTACATCCCAGACTTGTACAACTCTCCCTAATTTGGTCGAGAATCTTTCATTCAAGAGGCATGTGGCTGTCATACTTGATCAACCAAGTAGGCTCCCTCTCTTAATGAAACATTTTTAGCTTTTCTGTCACTTTAAAATGTTTGTGGTGGAATAGTAGAAATACCTCTTTGTAGAGATGATTTCATGTCTCTTTACTGTAAACAGAGATTTAATTCAAGCTTCAACCTTGAGCTTTAAGCAAGGCACCAAAAATAATTAATTTCCCTAATTAGTTCTCCGAACTACAAAAAGCTCTGACTTCCATTAGGGATATGTAGGCATGAGGTTCACAAGGAATCTCAACGAGCTAATAAAAAACCAAAAATAGTCAGTCCGTCTTTCTTTTTCAATTCAATTTAATTCTTTCTCCTAACACAAAAGAGAAACTTTCCCAATCATCAGCAACAAACACAAACACATAGACACAGAAAAGGTTCCCGTAGAGTACTACGGATATGTAGGGTGCTTAAATTCTTCCCTATGTATAACCGATCTCCCGGACTCCAGAATTTCTAGTCTAGGTGAATCCCCACACTTAGCAAACTCCTAGGATTTATTTGAGATCTTTTTCCCCTTTCCCACTCATAGGATAATTAAAAAGTTCGTGTGATATCGTAGGAAGAACTGAAACAAAATTCATCCCGCCCCGGGCGCATTCTCCTTCCAAATTTCGCGTGAAGGGTCTAGCGTGCCGTCCTGCCAAGTGAAACGGGGAGGTAAAAAAAACGACACCACACCACTACATAAAGCATATTTTCTAAGTCAATAATCACACAAACCTTCATCCAACTTCTCCTAAACCAAAATGAGTATCTCTGTAGAAAATTCCAAGACCTCCATTACTTTAGAAGCTACCATGGTCAAAGAGACCAAGGTTGTGAAGAAGTACATTGATTTGAGGAATGAAGAGCTCAAGTTCTATGAAGCAAGCACAACTGCAGAAACTTTAAAGCAAAAGGAAGCTTCAATGGAAACTAGGAAGCGAAAGTCAAGGAAGAGGAAGATGGCAAAAGAAGTCTGCTTTGATTTAGAAGATGAAGATGAGCAGGATCTAAACTGGGGAAATTTTCTAAAGGCCAAACGTTGGATATTTGATATGTAGAGTATTGTATCTGATTGAAATCTCCTTGAATGAAATGAAAGTTTAAACTCATTTTCTGCCAGCATGCATATACACGATTCTTCTTAAACAATTTTTTTTATTATAAAAAAGGCGCAGAAAACTAAAAAAACATGTATGAGGATAAAATAATTCTTTAGTAAATATGATCAAAAATCAATGTTAACTACTTCGTATTCCATCGGATTATGAACAGATAATATGGATAAAATTTCTAGCATATTCAAATTGATTTAGACATAATAGAACACAAAGGAAAGACAAAGAGATGGCTAGATGAAAAAGGACTACCAAACCATTTTGTTTTCAAAAACTGATTTGTGCACAAAAAAATAGGAAAAACAAAATGTTATTTTAAACTTTCTTATAAAAGAAGGCTTATCATAACACAAGAAATACACATATCACAAATACTAGCTATGTAAAAATGAGTAAGGCAACACAAGAAGAAAAGATAGAAATACAAGAAGATCTTCAACAGAAGCAGAAGACTGGGGAGAAGAAAAGAACTCAAGAAAGTGAAAATACTCAGGAGCTAACAACAACTGAAGGTGCAAACATAGCTGGTGAGGATAACAAAACACAAGATGCGCAAGATAAACCAGATTATAATTTCATTCAAGAAGAGGACCAAGAAGAAGATGATTGTGAAAAGGACTGGAATTCCTATTTTAGGTTTGATGACTGGGAACAAGATCAGAAATTTGAGTGAGATTTATCTGAAGCAACTTTAGGAGAGATATTGAAATGTAACCTTCCTAAATAGATGCTTTAAGACAGAGAAAATTGTGCTCCCCTTTTTGTTATAGAATTAGTTTATGACCAAGAAATTGTATTAGCTCTAGTCATAATAGTTGTAATACCAGGAAGAGTACACACAAGATTTTTAATTTAATATAAATTAAATATATATAATCCCAATAAATGTATCAGAATTTTTTTCTAAAAATAAAATGTTCAGAGTTTCAGAGACATAGATGTTTCATAGGTTGCCCAACATCAGAAGTTGTCTAGGAACTTCTTGATATGGTAATGTCTGGTCATTTTTAGATACTGATTCTCCATTCAGAAGCAAGCACTAATCTTTCGATAAACACCATGTTCAGATTCTTTTTGATAAAATCAAATCTTTCAACTGTAAGAGGCTTGGTAAATATATCAGCCTATTGATGATCAGTATCAATGAATTTAATATCTATTATATCCTTTTGAACATAGTCTCTAATAAATGATGTTTTATTTCAATGTGTTTGGTTCTAGAATATTGAATAGGATTTTTTGTCAAACATATGGCAGCAGTGTTATCATAGAAAATAGGTTTACTATTACCACAAATATGATAATCCTCTAGATTCAAAGGAAGAATTTTAATTCTCTCATCATGCTTATCTCAAACTAATGCTGCATAGTCTTAGAAAACTGCGTGCAAAGAAAGGCATTAGTAGAACCAAAAATTATGTCATCAACATAAACTCGGACAATTAGGATATCCTTATTTAGAGTTTTACTAAATAATATAGTGTCAACCTGACCTTTTTGAAAACCATTTTGGATCAGAAAATTACTCAATTTCTCATACAAAGCTCTTGGAGCTTGTTTGAGTCCATAAAGTGACTTCTTAAGTTTAAAAACAAAGTCTAGGAGGACATAATCCTAAAATCCATGAGGTTATTTGGCATATACTTCTTCATAAATGACTTCATTTAAGAAGGCATTCTTAACATCCATCTGATATAAAACAATATCATGATTAATAGCATAAGAGAGAAGAAGTCTGATTCCCTATAACCTTGCAACTAGTGCAAAGGTTTCAGAGAAATCTATACCTTTCTGTTAAATGTAACCTTGAGCAACAAGTCTAGCCTTGTTTATTACCATTTATCCTTGCTTGTTCAATTTATTTCTGAACACCCATTTTGTTCCAATAATGTTTTTATGATTTGGTCTAGGAACCAGATCCCAGACATCATTCTTATGGAAATTTATTTAGCTATTATTGCATAGTTATAATCCACTCATCATCTGACAAGGCTTCATCAACAAAAGTTGGCTCAATCAAGGAGATAAATTCCATCATAGAGTTTTCATTTCTAAAGGTTGGTCTAGTTCTTAAGGGATCGTCTTTATTCCTAATGATTAGCTCTTATAGATGAGAAGCTATATACTTGAAGGACTTCTTGGGAAGAGTTAAAGCCTCCAAACCATCTAGAGCTTCTTCAGAATTTGCATCTTCAAGATGAGCTTCAGGAGTTAGGCCAGTTTCTTGTACACCAGCATCTGAGCCAGTAACTTCTGAACTCCTAAATTTTGAAGGTCTAACTTCTGAATATTCTTCAGAGATATGTATATCTACAAAACTCTCAACAAGCTCTGACATTTCATAGTACGGCTCTTTGTCATCAAATTTGACATGTATAGACTATTCGACCATTCTAGTTTCAAAGTTATACACTTTGTATGCTTTAGAGCGTTCAGAGTATCCTAAAAAGATACCCTTTTGAGCTTTAGCATCAAATTTCTTCAGATAAACTTTACTCATTAGAATGTAACACATACACCCAAATTGATGAAAATAAGATATGCTTGGCTTTCTTCCTTTAAATAACTCATATGATGTTTTGTTCCAAATTGGTCTGATATAGATTCTATTTTGAACATAACAAGAAGTATTAACAACTTCTGCCCACAAGTACTTTGAAAGATGTTTCTCATGGATCTTGGTTCTATCCATTTCTTGCAAGGATCTGTTCTTTCTTTCTACAACCCCATTTTGCCGTGGAGTTCTAGGAGAAGTGAACTCGTGGGAAATTACATGTTTTATAGAAAAGGTTTCAAATGGTTCATTCTCAAATTCACCACTGTGATCACTTCTGAATTTTAAAATCTTTAATTCCTTTTCAGACTGTACTTGTGTGTGAAAGATATTGAATACTTTATATGAATCATCTTTAGATATAAGTAATTTAACCCAAAGTCCATCTGTTGTAATCATCAATGATGACTAATCCATATTTCTTCCCATTGATTGAAGCAGACCCAACAGGACCAAATAAATCAATGTGAAAAATTCTAAGGATTTGGAGGTAGAGACAATGTTTTTAGATTTGAAATAAGTTTTATTAATCTTTCCTACTTGACGTGCTCCATGGACAACATCTGAGTGATAAATATTTGGCAGCCTTTTAACAAGTTTTTCCTTGCAAAGTCTAGATATTAACCTCCAATCAGCATGACCTAACCTTTTGTGTCAGACCCATTTCTCATCACTCACTGCCATTAGGAAAATAACCTTTTGATCAGTCACTTCAGAAAGATTGATTTTATAAACATTTCCATTTCTCTTACCTTTAAATAAAACGGATTTGTCAGATTTATTGATGACAGAACAAATGTTCTAATTTAACTAGACATCATAACTATTGTCACAAAATTGACTGAACCTCAGCAGTTTATGTTTGAGTACATCTACTAACCAAATATTATTAATAGAAACTAAAGAATTACCAATAGTACCCATACCAATGATCTTCCCTTTCTGACCTCATCCAAACCCCATACTTCCTTCCTCTTTCAGACTTAGGGTTTAGAACATATGTTTTTCTTCTGTCATATGTCGCGAGTAGCCACTGTCCAGGTACTATGACTGCTGCATTATTTGTCCCCTTAGGCATATCTACAGCAAACTCAATCTCAAATTTAGGTGCCTTTACTCTTATGGGTCCTCTAGTGTTAGTTCTCACAGACTTCCTTTTATTTTGAGCTTTTGCCTTATAAAATCATCTAGACTCATTCCAAACTTTTTTCTTATAAAAGTTTTGTCTTGGATAAGTTTTGACTTAAGTTTCTAAACCCTTCAGATTCTTTGGTCCATATGTCTTGAGTTCTAGTTTCTTCAAAACCTTTGACTTGGAAGTCATTACTTCTATATTCTTCAAAACTTTTGACTTCCGAACCTTAGGTTCTGGTCTAGTCTAAACCTTTGATTTCTGAATCATAGGATCTGATTGGGTCAGATTCTTGCCTTTATTAGAAGCAGTCACAAAATAATTTTTCAACACTGATTGAGCACTGCTTGAAGAAGAAGGATCTGAGGGTTTTTTCAAGAGTTGAACTTTAGAGAATTCTCCAATATAACCCAGGCCTTCTCATTTTCTCTTACTAACTACATATATCATGGAAGCAAGTTTAGTTCTATCAAGACCTGTTGTGATAAAGCTTTGAAGAGCTATATCATGCTTATTCAATATTTTCTCATAAGCTTTATTTAAAAAGATCATTATGATCTTTTCCAAGAGATTCAAATTTATCTTGAGACATTTTTAATTCCTCTTTCAAAAGATCATGATCTCTCTTTAAATTTTCATATGTTCTTCTTTATCTTTGCAATGACTCATGAGATCTTGAATGAAAGTAAAAAGATCAGAACGAGATAAGTTAGAAAATACCTCATCTTCATCTTCTAAACCTAAACCATAGTAGGATTCAAATTTTACATCAAAATGATGTGAGAGCCATCAGTACAAGATTTACTTCTCCTTCATCTTATCTGAATTGTCTTTATTATCAAGTTCATCTCATGTTACCATGAGACTCTTCTTGAATTTACTTCTGAATATGTCCTTCTAGAAGCTTTCTTGCTTTGATTTGTCCTTTTGCAGATCATTACATTCAGCTTTGAAATGAACGAGCTTCTTGAAGTTGATTGGACCTAAATATCGACTTATTTTAAACAAAGCATTTGGACAGAAACTAAGGTATTAATTTCAATTTACATGATTTGATAGTATTTTTAATTATTAATAACTACTTATTGATGTAACTCTAGTCAGCTTTTGAGTTTGAAAAAAGTGATTATGATAAGTTGATGAATAAGAGGGTATCTTATGCTATGGAGCGTTGAAGGGGCTTTAAGTCACAAATCACATATGATTACATTAGAAATCCTAAGTCTGATCTTGAGCATCCAACTATGAAATATAATTTTATTGAGAAGCACTTTTGGTACATATTTCTTAAGTCTTGTAGTTCTACTGATTTCTTACTTAGTTGTAATCTTATTTCTTAAAGACTAATCTTATTGGGTTTTATGTTGATACTTTTTAGATACAACCATGTAAAATTAATATCTTCACTATGTTTATGACAGGTTAAAAGTCAGTCAGAAAAGGAAAACAAGGAATAAAATAAATATCCCCACAGATTGTCTCGTGGGGGTTACTGAAAACTTGAGGAAGAATTGACTAATGAAAAAAACATCTGGGAGATGACTCAATAAGTCGTGATTGTAGCCCATCTCCACTATCACGACATGAGAAGTGGAAGAGGGCCCGACAAAGACCAACTAGAGAGTTCACTTCATATGCCTCATGTGCAGTCGCTGAGAAGATCGTAAGTAGATTATTTTGTCGATTGGAATATTAAATGTAGGATTTTTTGTGTGTAATTTAAATCTCTTTGGTAATGATATCTTATTCATGTTGTGGGTAGGATTTTTTGGTTGATATGGCTAGTCAAGGTTCCTTTGTTCCACATGTACGACATGATATATTAGTAAAAACAATACGAACAAAGGAGCATGGTGGGCATGTCTGTGATGTTGGACAAGGCATCGACCTTAGATTATACTTTGGAACATCGAGAAAGAGTAATGATTTACACAAGAAAGAGATGGACGAGCCCATTGATAAGAAGTTAAAAAAGAAAGATTGGCATAGAAGCAGGAATCCCAAAAGAAAGAGATTAAAGATTATGAAAAGAATTTTGAAGAAAGATAAGTGCAAGAGCGGGAATTGCAAAAGTAAGAGATAGACGAGATCTATGCAGTATGTACAAAAAACATTTGTGTGTTGCATCTGTTTTGTGGTCTTATAACATGACATATATATTGTGTGTTGTTGTTTTTATGATGTAGAATTTGCACTAATGAATGTAAACGTCCAATCAGGTACAAATGAAGATGATGAATTTCTTGAAAATTTTGTTTTAGGTGGTGCGAACACAAAAAGAAGTTACTCAACCACCCATACTCTTATCCAAAATGAAATGACAGTTCCTTATGACGATTCGTTAATAAAATTGGTGTGTTTCATCATGGATATTAAAGAACTCATTTCTCTTTAATTAGATCTAGATCCAGATATTTCTATTTTCTATATTAATCCTAAAGAGATAAAGGATTTTTGTTTGAAAATGAGTGGCTAGACATTCCAATACTATAGTTGTGGTGCACGTAAGTGCATTTTCTATTCTAATCAATATCAATTTTAAATTTGTGCACTTAAGTAATTTCAATGTTAAGACTCTCTTCATTTTTTGAATTTTGTTTAATGATTTAGGTACATATATCGTTTTTTGTATAGAATCAAATAAATCAGATATTTATTCATTCTTGGACCCATTTAGCTTGCGACTTACATCGAATCATCAAAAAGTAATTGAAATATACTTATCATCGTGGTTAAGAAATTGAAATAAAGCCTTTTATTTAGCACCGTTTATCTATTTGTGGGTAATTTTGAAATTGTGAGGTTTATGTTATATTTAGTTTCCATATTTTACCAATTACTAAGTATGCTTGTGTTCATTTAGTGGTCATTGGCAATTGATTATTATATGTTCTTAGTAGAATATGGTGATTGTATTATGTTCCTTAGTCAAACAACTTAAACTAAAGATGAAATGTACAGTTTTTACATAAGTTTATATTTTATGAGACTTTTAGTAATATTTTCTTTGACTTTTTAATTAGCTTAGCGAGTAGTTTAAATTGTTTTCAATATATAAAGTTGTGGAGGGAATGAATATGTTGAACGGAATTAGAAAAAAAGCTCAAATTTTACACACCTTTGGTAAGTGTATTATTTGTGACATTCATTTATCTATAACTATATGTTTTTTGTGTATCATTACACAATATATATTGATCTTACCTAGAAGATCAGATGGCCAGCAACAAAGAAGGCTTGATATCCGGAGCGGTTGAGGGAAAAAATGGTTGTACCTGCAAGGCACTCCGATGCCAAAGTAAGTATGTGATCCACAAGGTACAACAAAGTGAGAGAATTTTAGGGTAAGAAAAAGGTTACCTCGCCCTCTATGATGAGAGGGCTATTTATAGGGTGTCCTCATGCGGAATTGACTCCTCCTTCTAAGGCGGGGATTTAGGTGATGCGCGAACTGGCTGCTTACCGGGCACGAGGCTCTCTCGTGGTCGGTTATCCTGGGCGTTTTCCCGGAGTGGTCCGGGGGAGGCTGCCACGCATGGTCTAAGGCGCGTTGGGCCGAAGGTTTGGATTGGCCCAATTAGAATGATTGGGCCGGTCCATAACATATATATATATATAATAAATTTGGAAATGACATGCTATATTTGTAATGACCATGGTGAAATGTGATGTGCTTTCCAATTTATTACCACGGCCAGTGGCGAAGCTAAGAAAATTATAAAGCATGGGCAAAATTTTAAAAACCGAAAAGTTGGATTCTCATATTTGATGTTGCTTATCACATTTCTTAAAGCCATATGGTGGTAGTTGAGATGTTGCAGCTGAAGTCCAAAGACATATATCAGAAAGTTTTGCATCTAGGCAAAGAACGGTTTTTAGCAGCAAGCATAAACAAAATATTACATACAAAAACTCCTGAAAAATACTCATTTGCTTCACTAATTACTAGTTAATTGTAAGTTATTTAAGCATGTTTATCCAAATATGAGGACCTTAAAGCTTGAGAAGATAATTGGGTGTAATTCAAAGGTATCAAAGGTTGGAATTACAACATTGGTCAATGTTTTAGGCAGATGTGTTTCTTGCAAAATCTCATGTACTTTTCCATATAAGAACTTTTCGTCAAACTTGATACTTCGATTATCATGATCCCAATCACTAAATTCATTTTTTAATAGACAAAGAACATATATTAAAAAAGTTACTGTAATATAAATACCATTGTTGCAATGCTTTGATCTATCTGGTTTGGAAATAAAAATAAAACAAAATTATAGATAAATTCCAATATTTCACCAAATTTAAAACTAACAACAAACTCACTTTTAAATTTTTAAGTGGAACATTCTTTCTCTAAAAAAATGACATTATCATTACGAATAAGCAGTAAGATATTGAGAAACAATACAATTGCAGAGTTTCGCGTATCATACTCGTGGAAATAAAATAGTATGTAAGTAAGTGCAAATTCCCATTAGATCAATGTATCAATAACTATACTAAACACATTCATGTACTACTTTGATTCACTTGTTGTCCATGATTTGACATGAAATGTAAACTCCCAAAACAAATCAAAAAGCTTAACTGAAATAATAAGCAAGAAGTGTAATCAAAACAAGCTAAAGAATCAAGAAAACTGGTTGTGGCATTTTATCGAGTACCTTGCAAGCGAAGACGGGATCACCATTTTCTTCATTTTTACCGGCATTTGCTCATACCATTTATCGCTATAATGTTGTTTGCTTGCTATTTATTCAATTCAATCCAAAATTCGTACCAAAATCGAATCACAAGCAGACTATAGCACAACTCGAAACTATGTCGAAACCGTTAAAAAATAGCTTACTGTGAAAAACACGAAACAGAATCACAAACTTTTCTAGCAACCATATAAATTATGAACTGTCCTAAACAAATTGCAGAGCAAACTCGAATCAATATTGATGTTAATATAAGGGATTTGAGGGTGCCAGAACCACTTCTCCGCCACAGATAGTGAGGGAGTAATTCGGGGAAGCATTAGTGAGAATATTCATAGTGCGTTTGTTGGAGGAGATAGGATGATGATCAGTCGGTGAAACCTCATGATTTACATGATAAACAGAGGAAGAGTCGGGGCAGGTGTCCAGTCTGACCGGGCCTTGGCTTCGCAACTGACCACGGCCCATAACCCATGGTAAAAAGTAGCACACTTACTATTGCACCCTTCGTTACCATGGATTATCATCTGTGGTGAAATCATGTTTCAAACTATGGGAAAATACACTTTTATAGTAGTTATTATGAAAATTTTAAAAATAATGTTATTATGATAATGAAATCTCACGATTAAGTCACACTTTATATTTTATCGAACAGATTAGCTATTCTATAGACTTTAATATTTTAAAAAAACAAACATAATTAAAAATTCTTTAATATTGTTAATAGATAATTTAATATAAGTATCAAATTTAAAGAAAACTATTATTAGACTTACATGTACAAAAGATTAGAACAAAATAGATCATATTCATAAGAGGTTAGCCAAATTAGAGACTAAAATTGAACCTTATGAAAAGTTAGTCTAGTTTGTTATTGTGACTAGAGAGGGTATGACATGCTTTCATCATGGTTTGGAATGTCGTAATGCTAAGGATTGTCCTCAAATACAAAGTATAAAAAAAAAATAGTTATAGTTAAAGTTAATATTTAACCACTAACAAGATTTGTTAAATTAATAAAGAATTGACTCATATAAGAATTTGACTCATATTCTATAAAAGTGTGGGTTTAACTTGCCATATCAACTTCTTTAATAGATTATTTATAATTAATTTTGTCAAAATTTATTGAGTCTTGAGGCATGTCCTTACCCAAATAAACCCCCGTAACCCAAACTAATATACATTTTGTAAAAAAAATTAATTTGATCAAATACTAGTTAATGTTTTGATAAAAGTACTGACATCATAGAGGGTAATGAAGGAAAGATACCACAAGTATCGATGAAATGTCATGTGTATCACACTCATTAAGGAAGTGTCCTCATAAATAAGTGGGTACATGTCTTCAATATGGTCACGACACTGACATCCATGTAACATAAATAAAAATTGTTAGAAGCTTATAATTTTAGAGAATTTCTTATTTTATTTTTTGGGATTTTTAAGCACCATATGCGTTTTTAAATATATCTCTCTATTTTTAAAGATGTATCTCTAGAAACATCTTTTTTTTACTCAATGTTGGTTTGTTTCGGAGGTTCATCCACGAAATGTTTTTGTATGCATATTTACGGAAGAAAACCAGAAACAGAATACCAGAAAATCAACATTGCAACAATAAAATCAACATTCATAAAATAAAATCGACATTACATTGATGATTTCAACAAAAATTAAATATAACATTTCAATAGCCCGGTGGACGCTTGCACATCTCTAAGATTTGCTCGACCGTTCTTCGTACCGTCACTACCAACTCGAGCGGGATTTTCTCTTCGACACCGAAATACGTTCTCCACATCGCCAAAACAACCTATCGTTTCTTGAGCTCAAAATTGTTGTAAACGACGTTCCCTTCGTTATCAACTGAAGGTGAACGATACTCGAGCTTCACAACCTTTTATTTGTCTCCGTGAGGTGGGCGATAGTGGATTTCGTCAATGATATCGTCGAGCGAGGTGTACTCAGTGAGTTTGAATGTCTTCCCTGTCAGAGAAGGAGACACTTACGACATACCAATGGATGTTGATATCATACAATTGAGACATTTTTGTGTTAGTGTGAAAGAAAACATAAGAAACCCTAAATTTATAGAAAACCTAAGTGAATATGGACCAACCATTTTTCTGTCAAACTTGTTTCCGTAACTATATCCACGGAAAGTCCCCATATTTATTGGTTTCGGAGGTATCTCTCTGGAATATTCCCTGCAACTGCAAACTTAAAAATCTTCCATAGATACATATCCAAAACTTTGCCGATACATTTTTAAACCAGAACAGAATATAGAAAGTGAGTATATTGTAATATTAAAAAGTGAGTATATTTCTCTTCAAACATTCAAAACAAATCAAAACAAGTGTCGCCGACTAAATCTATTGGTGGTTCCCCCCTTGGACTTTTTCGCATTCGATTTCTTTTCAATGTTGTTCAATCTTTCAAATTTGTGCATCTTTTCAACAAAATGATTCAACCACGTCTCGACATTTGCGGTTGAATGAGTCGCTCATGCCGGTGATGTGGGTGGTATGGGGTTGAATGAGTCGCCCATGCTGGTGATGTGGACCGTAACTCCATCGTCGCAAGTTGTGTACCGGGACACGTAACTGTTATCATCCAACAATTTCAACAGTTGTTGCATCTCACTTCTATCTCTTCTAATTGCCTTGTTAGTGCGGTATCGAATGTTATACACTTACCTTATATTTGATACATTTTCGGGTTCCTTCCGTTTCAATGTGGCAAATATATTTATTGATTGGACAAGATTCAAGGTCATGTCACTAGTACATGTCTTCTCTTCCGGTTTGAGCCGACATATACTAGGATGACCTTGTAACTTAAAGCACAATTCATGGTTATGCAAACCACAAATAACACTAAATTTCCACTTCTTCGTAGCGAACATGTAACCACGAATTTTAAAAGGACATTCACATCTTCTACTACCCGTGTCGTCTCTTTTAAACTTCCATAGAGGAGTCTGGTATTTCCCGCTTCTTTCACACAACAAAGTTACAAAAGTGTTTCTTCTTTCCAAACCGTTATCCGATTTTCCTATAATCACATCAAAACCAAGTGTAGTTGCAGTGTTACGAATTCATGTGAGCATGCTATAACAATCATCAAACTCTTGCTTGTTATTAAAGTCACCGTCGACATCTACCGACTTTATGACAACCCCTTGAACATTTGTAGAAACTAATTCTTTTGAGATATTATTAGGGTGCATCATATCTATTTGTAAACAATAAGAAAAATAAAATAAAAAATTACAAAACTGCCGCAAAAATGCAGGACAGACATGTTTCGGAGATGTACATCCGGAAGCAACGTTACTTTTTTTTTCCAAAAGTTTGAAGATTAATGTGAGCAATGTAATGGACAAAGTTGAATCTTTACCTGAAATTCAATATTCTCTTGTTCCCTTTGATTTGTTGCACAAAAGAGTTGGAGTTTTGGAGTGAAAAATGATATTGACGATGTAGTTTTTTTAGGTTGGTGAAGGTGAGTGTGGAAGAAGAAAAATAACAATGGGAGAGTGATCATACAAGTTTAAAATATAGCAGAAACTTTCGGAGCTATATTTACGAAAAAGTCTGACGCTATGACGTTCTGGATATGCATCTACGGAAATTTCTGAACTGAATTATGTTAAAAAATTTCCTAATGTTTATCAGTTTAAAATTCTTCCATAAATATTGTTCTTAAAAAAAATTATATTTTGAAAAAAAAAATACTTTTTAACATGTATTTTCGAAAACAGATGGCATAAATATAAATGCAATAAGTACCTAAGAATATCGTTCTCTAATTTTATAGCTCATGATACTAACATCTAGACATGGCATTTATTCCGGTCTGCAATCTTAATATATTGTCTATCAAATTGGAATTTAGCATCACTGGAACTTCTTTACAAGAATATATTTTCTACCGACTCGTATCAAGAAACAGTCATTTGTCATTTTAAGAGATATAGGATATTATTGTCACTGGTCTAGTGACAAGCAGTGGAATAAGTTTAGTACTTTTTGATTATGTTAAAAGTGTGTGGTTCATCTAGTTTTGCAAAAATCATAGTGTATATGATTAATCCAATTTTCAAAGCACGTGGATAATAGTATATGTGTATATCTTCTAATTATCTAGTATATGTGTATATCTTTTATTATCTAGTCTATGTTTAAAGATGGAATGATATAAAATAGAATAAGATAAGATTGTATTATTTGCACTCATTAACTATGTTGGAAGATGCAATAAAATAGAATGAGATAAGATTTTATAATTATTTGCACTCATTGAAAAGGTGAAATAAAATAGAAATCAATTGCATACATTTCATATTAATTGAAATTAGAAAATTTCTTTACCCACCTCCCTATGGGGTCACCCCCAGCGAAATCCCCCATTTGTCCTTATTTCGGAGATGCATCTTCGAAGTAATTTTTTTTTTAGATTTTTTTAGACTTCGGAAATGCATTTCCGAAAACACCAAAAAATTAGTGTTTTCGGAGATGCATTTCCGAAATGCATGAAAATTCAAAAAATACGTTATTTTTTACAATCAGGTAATATTTCGGAAGTTCATTTCTGAAAATAAATCTGCATATACAATTTTCCCTCCTTCACTATTTCATCATTTCTCTCCCAAACTCCAAACCCTCTCCAAAACTCAATCCATTTTTCATCTCAAAATCAAGTTTCAAACCGTTGATCACGCTAAAGGGAGCATGGAAAGCTACAATTTGAGGTAAACATCTCTCATTTCATCCCCTATTTCACTACATTGATTGAAGAAATTTGTGCTGAAAACTGCGATGGTTCGGAAGTACATTTCCGTAATAAGTTACCTAACAAATTTCGGAAATGTATTTCCGAAATAAGCCCTGGCAGTTAAAAAAACAATTTTGGCCAATTTTGCTAATTTTTACATATGTTAGGTATGGTGCATCCGGACAACATTGTCGACGATGACATAGTAGTTCCGGAAGATGTCAACGTTAATAACAATCCGGTTAGCAACGTTAAATCCATGATCGATGCGGTAGATGTACGACAACATTTTACAACTGATCGGAGCTTCGCTTATCGTGAACAATCGCTTGATTGGGTTCGTAGCGAAGCTAGTAAACTTGGATTTGACATTGTTACTTTAAGGCCCGACAATGGAAATAGTAGAGGGAAAGCTTTTGTCGTTTTGAATTGCGAGCGGGGTGGGAGTTATGTACAAACAAACCGGGTGTCAAAAGGTTATGCCAAATGTCATTGTTACCGACCGGGACAATGCTTTGATGAATGCGGTCGATACCGTCTTCCCGACATCGACCGTATTACTTTGCCGGTATCACATAACTTGCAACGTGAGAAGTAAGCTCAAACCCGCGGTTGGGACAAAAGATAGGCCGGGTGAAAACGGTAAAGTCATCAAAGCCGATGTTGTGGTGGATAGGACTATGGCCGCATGGAGGGAGATTTTAGATGCACACTCCGAAGAGGTGTATACCGAGAAATTGGTACACTTTAGGTCTTTGTGCGTTTCCATTAAGACTTTTTGTCATTATGTCGAATCCACCATCCTTGACAAAGTAAAGGAAAATGTTATTTGTGCTTGGACGGATCGAGTAAGACATCTTGGTTGCACCACGACTAACCGAGTTGAATCCGCACATGCGGTCTTGAAGAGGTGGTTGGGTGATAGCAAGGGAGATTTGTGTCGGGGATGGGACACCGTGAACCAAATGCTCCAAAATCAACACAATGAAATTCAAACATCGTTCGGTCGGAGCAAGACGGTTATGGAACATTGGTTTAAGGGCCAAATTCTATTCTCCCAATTGATTTACAGCATATCCCGTTCGGGTTTGAATTTTATGTTTCATGAAGCGAAGCGGGCGGAGACAACGGGTCCGGATAGTTCTAAATGTGGGTGCACCATTAGAAAGACATACGGCCTTCCATGTGCTTGTATAGTTTCAAAAAAAATGAAGTTAAATTCACCGATACGCATGGATGAGGTAATCAACCATTGGAAGAAGCTTCGTTTTGATGATTTTAACCCGCCGAAAGAAAATGATTCCAAAATCACCATCTCCGACGAGTTGGAAGTGATAATGGATAAGTTTGCTAAAGCGGATGACACAATGAAAATGCACATAAAAGAACAATTACGAAAAATTGCATTTCTGGAGACCATCGATTTGAAACCACCATCTCAACCGGTTAAAATGAAAGGTGCATCGAAAAAGTCCAAAAATACACAAGAAGACACATCAACAAAACGATCTACTTCCTACTTTGAACATGTTGATGCATTGTTCCCGGATTCACCGACACCAAAGTCCAAGTGTAGTGGTAACAAAGGAGCCCGTATTTCGAAGCCGCCTCGCACACCGCCGATCAAGATATCACCCATTATCTACATTGATAAGATGCCACTTTTTATGCACAAATATATCGATAACATAGTTGATGTTGGAGGCAACGACAATTGTGGATATCGGGCCGTTGCGGGTTTGCTCGGTAAAGGGGAAGAAAATCACGCTTTAATTCAACGGGAACTTCTTTCGGAGTTGACTTCGCATCGGGACATCTACGCCCGACTATATGAAAATCAAAAAAACTTTGAGAAAGTTCATGATTCACTTGTTCCATCACTTACCGGTATCGCTCCGGTTTCGAAGTGGATGTCATTCCCCGATATGGGTCATCTAATAGCAAGTGCATATGATCGGGTGTGTGTCGATTTGACGAGATTTGGACTACGTGAGACATTCTTTCCACTTCATAGTCGACCGCCATTGGACGCGTCGAGCCGCATCATATGCATCGGGTATCTAAGATCGTGGCACTTCGTGCAAGTTTTTTTGAAACCGGGGTGTCCTATACCGGCTACTTCTTGTCAATGGACGGCACATCATTCAAATGAGGCGGAGACTTGGCCGGATCCTTTCGTTTCAAGAATGGTGGAGTTTGAAGAAATGATGAGCCAAGAGCGTGAGCAAAATAGAGAGCGGTCGAAGAACATACCTATTTTAGATTTAGGCGCCACCGATTGGTTCGGCGAATTTTAGTTTTTACCGGGCCATTATTTGTTTGTAATGACCGGTGCGTGTCTTTTTTGTATGTATTATCGTTTACCATGTAAAATCGGACCGATTCAATACATATATAATATAAGTATGTTTTATGTTGTCATTGCCTATTTTATGTCTATTTTGTATGCTTTTGGTATTGTTAACACAAAACAGAATGCAATGCACAAAATGCAAAATTCACCTCTGTTTCTGCATAATTCGGAAATGAACTTCCGAAATATACATGTTTTCAGACCAATTTCGGAAGCTCATTTCTGAAACTTCCACTGAATGCAGGATAAGGTTTGTTGGGCCATTATTACTCCAATAAGTCTATAAATACAACACACTCTTCTTCATCCTCTTCACACCACAAAACACAAATGACACAAACCTACCCCCACCTAGCATTCGTCTACTTCATCAGTGGCTACCCGATGCCGTTCCAATTCCGCTTATCGCGCGACACGGCGTTTGCGAACTTGATAACGTCGCTCAACACGCTATTGCAATATCCGGAAAATCGGAAGGTTGTCAAGCTCGAGTACCGCTCGCCATCGCTTAACGACGACGGAGACGTTGAGTTCACACCTTTTGAGATCAAGAACGACGAAGATTTAGCGGTTTTGTGGACAACTTTCGACCGATTTTCTTCAAAGGTTCCGATCGAGTTGGATGCGAAACTTCAAAGATCGGGGGCCGACGTTATCAAAATGTTGACTCATCCTCACCCACCCGTGTTTAACAATATGTAACTTTAATCTTATGTAACGTGATCGATGTAATTTTCATCCGTTAAATAAATCGAGTCGTTGTTATTTGTATTTTTCTTCTGTCTAGACCTTATTTCGGAAGTACATTTCCGAATTCTTCCAAGGGGGTGTATTCGGAGATGCACTTCCGAATTCACCTATTTTCTGGAAAAAAAAACATTATTTCGGGTGTACATTTCCGAAATCAGTTTTTTTCATTAAAAAAAACACGTTTTCGGAAATACATTTCCGAAACCACCTTTTTTTCAAAAAAAACATGGTTTCGGAAATGCATTTCCGAAATAGGGGGTATTTTGGAAATTTCACCAGGGGTGACCAAGAAAGTAAGGAGGTGGGTAAAGAAATTTCCTTGAAATTATTATACTATTTTTTTAATGATAAAGATGATAGTTAATTCTTTAAGACTTTTGTTTAAAAGTTAGAAGGAATGGAAGGGGAGGACTTTAAGAAATAGGAAGAATTGATGAAAAAAAAAAAAAAAAAATTTTGGTTGAAAGAGTTTTAGAAGGTTTGTTTTTTTTTATAACACCAAAAATTTTTTAATTTGAGAAAATTAAAAATTTGAATTGGCGGAGAGTTTTGGAGGACTTAAACAATTTGTTCAAATATAATTTTTATTGATATAGTATTTCAAAAATGAAAAACATACTAATGATAAATATTATTTTATCATTTTAAACAAAATCTTTTTTCCAAAAAATATTCAAAATTCTCTATATTTAAAAAAAAAATGCAAAGCCTATCTTTCTCTCTCCTCCAAACTGTAAAACAAAACCTAATGGATAAGTTATAAGAGGATAACAAATTCTACATGCATCAAAGGATTAGGAAAAGTCGGTTTTTTGTAGTGTTAACCAAAACATGAGGTTACATGATCGTCTCTAGGAAATAAGACCAGATAAAACTTTTATAGATTCGTCTGTAGAGATTATCACTACTACAAAAAGTAATACAACAACATCCATTTTTCAAACGCCATCTTTTTATTTATTTTTAATTAAAAATGGTTTACAAATTACTACAGTTGGATTGAGAAACGTCGTTGGGAAAGTTCCTAAAATTTATATGTTCAAATTTCAGTGTCAACAAATTTGTGATTTTCTTAATGTTATAGGGCGTCTTTATTGTAATTTTATTACAGGTGATTATTTTTATTTTTATAGTGACGTCATTCTTTAATATTTATTTTTTATTTAAAATATTTTAAATGTCACTAAGATTGTTTAAACCAACCATTGTGATATTTTTTTTATTTTTAAATGGTAAAAATTGATGCTTTTTATAAAGTTTAATTAAATAAATTAGATATGATTTAACCGATGTGGTAAAATATTTTATTCATAAACAAGAAACACAATTTAACTTTGATTGTCGTTTTTTCATTTTATCGTTGAAAAATCATTTGAACTCTAATACATTAAGCATTGAGAAATTCCACTAAGCATTGAGAAATTATTTGAATCCTAACCATATTTTCATCTCAATTAATAAGAAGATTTCTTTACCCACCTCCCTATGGGGGTCACCCCCAGCGAAAAACCAAAACTGCCCCTGCTTCGGAGATGCATCTCCGAAGTTATTTTTTTTTAAATTTTCATACATTTCGGAAATGCATCTCCGAAAACACCAAAAAAGTGGTGTTTTCGGAGATGCATCTCCGAAGTTAAAAAAATTTAAAAACGTGAATATTTTCGGAAGTTCATTTTCGAAAATATTCCTGCATATACAAATTTCCCTCCTTCACTATTTCATCATTTCTCTCCAAAACATCTCAAAACCCTCTCCAAAACCCAATCAATCTCCATCCATTTTTCGCCCTAAAATCAAGTTTCAAACCGTTGATCACGTTAAAGGGAGCATAGAAAGCTACAATTTCAGGTAAACATCACTCATTTCATCCCCTATTTCACTACATTGATTGATAAATTTTATGCTGAAACTGATATGGTTCGGAAGTGCATTTCCGAAATATATTACCTAATAAATTTCGGAAATGAACTTCCGAAATATGCCCTGACAGTTAAAAAAAACAGTTTTGGCCAATTTTGCTAATTTATTCATTTGTTAGGTATGGTGCATCCGGACAACATTGTGCGAGACGATGGAGTATTAGTTCCGGAAATTGTCAACGTTAATAACGATCCGGTTATTGACGTTACTCCTATGATCGATGCGGTCGATGTTCGGCAACATTTTACAAATGATCGGAGCTTCGGTAGTCGCGAACAATTGATTGATTGGGTTCGGAAGGAAGCTAACAAACATGGATTTGGAATTGTTATTTTAAGGTCGAACAACGGAAATAGTAGGCGGAAAGCTTTCGTTGTTTTGAATTGCGAACGGGGTGGTAGTTATGTACAATCAAACCGGGTGCTAAAACACGAGGACACGAGATCGAGAAAGTGCGGGTGTCCGTTTAAGTTGCGTGCTACTCGGAGGGTTGATGATTTGTGGCGGTTAACCGTAATTTGTGGAATTCATAATCATGCCTTGGATGTCAAGTTACACGGACATCCAATGGCGTGCCGTTTGTCCCGCGAAGAGAGGAATGTGATATCGGACCTAACGATAGTCAAAGTGGCGCCTCGCAACATACTTGCCGATTTGAAGCGTAAGAATCCGGATAACGTTTCAAATATCAAGCAAGTTTACAATGAACGGCACAATCTCAAAGTATTGAATATGGGCCCTCGGTCGGAAATGCAACAACTTTTGAAACTACTAGACGATAACAAATATGTTTCAAGCTTCCGAACCTCCGAGGATAAAGTTACGGTGCGTGATATTTTTTGGACTCATCCCGAAAGTATCAAATTATTCAACACATTTCCAACCGTTCTAGTCATGGATTCGACGTACAAGACAAACAAATATAGGCTTCCGCTTCTAGAGATCGTCGGTGTGACCTCGACGGACAAGACTTATTCGGTGGGGTTTGCTTTTTTGGAGTGTGAAAAAGAAGACAACTTTACGTGGGCCTTGGGAATTTGCAAGTCTTTGTTAGTTGATCAAGAGGTTATGCCAAACGTCATTGTCACCGATCGGGACAATGCTTTGATGAATGCGGTCGATACCGTCTTCCCGACATCTACCGCTTTACTTTGCCGGTATCACATAACTTGCAACGTGAGAAGCAAGTTGAAACCCGCGGTTGGGACAAAAGATAGGCCGGATGAAAATGGTAAAGTTGTCAAAGCCGGTGTTGTGGTTGATAGGATAATGGAGGGAAATTTTGGATGCATACTCCGAAGAGGTGTATACCGAGAAATTGGTACACTTTAGGTCTTTGTGTGGTTCCATTAAGACCTTTTGTCATTACGTCGAATCCACCATTCTTGACAAAGTTAGAGAAAAAGTCGTGTGCGCTTGGACAAATCGGGTTAGACATCTTGGTTGCACCACGACTAACCGAGTTGAATCCGCACATGCGGTCTTCAAGAGGTGGTTGGGTGATAGCAAGGGAGATTTGTGTCGGGGATGGGGTACCGTGAACCAAATGCTTGAAAATCAACATAATGAAATTCAAACATCGTTCGGTCGGAGCAAGACGGTTATGGAACACCGGTATAAGGGCCAAATTCTATTCTCCCAAATGATTTACAACATATCTCGAACGGGTTTTAATTTTTTGTTTCATGAAGCTAAGCGGTCGGAGACCACGGGGACGGATAGTTCATTATGTGGGTGCACCATTAGAACTACATACGGCCTTCCTTGTGCTTGTATAATTTCAAAAAAGAAGAAGTTGAATTCACCAATACGCATGGATGAGGTAGCCGACCATTGGAAGAAACTTCGTTTTGATGATTTTGCCCCGCCGAAGGAAAATGACTCCAAAATCACCATCTCCGACGAGTTGGAAGTGATAATGGAGAAGTTTGCTAAAGCGGACGACATAACAAAAATGCACATAAAAGAACAATTGCAAAAGATCGCATTTCCGGAGACCACCGATTTGAAACCGCCATCTCAACCGGTTAAAACGAAAGGTGCACCGAAAAAGTCCAAAATTATACAAGATGACACGTCAACAAAACGATCTCCTTCCTACTTTGAACATGTTGATGCATCGTTTCCGGAAATTCATGAGACACCGAAGTCTAAGTGTAGTGGTAACAAAGGAGCCCGTATTTCGAAGCCACCTCGCACACCGCCGATCAAAAAATCACCAATTGTCTACATTGATGAGATGCCACTTTTTATGCACAAATATATCGATAACATCGTTGATGTTGGAGGCGACGGCAATTGTGGATATCGGGCCGTTGCGGGTTTGCTCGGTAAAGGGGAAAATAATCACACTTTAGTCCGACGGGAACTCATTGCGGAGTTGACTTCGTATCGGGACATCTACGGCCGACTATATGAAAATCAAGAAAAGTTTGCGAAAATTCATGATGCACTTGTTCCATCACTTACCGGTATCGCTCTGGTATCGCTCCGGTATCGCTCCGGTTTCGAAGTGGATGTCATTCCCCGAGATGGGTCATCTAATAGCAAGTGCATATAATATGGTGTGTGTCGATTTGACGAGGTTTGGACTAAGTGAGACTTTCTTTCCACTTCATAGTCGACCGCCGTTGGACGCGTCGGGCCGCATCATACGCATCGGGTATCTACGATCGCGACACCTCGTTCAAGTGTTTTTGAAACCGGGTTGTCCTATACCGGCTACTTCTTGTCAATGGACGACACATCGTTCAAATGAGGCGGAGACTTGGCCGGATCCGTTCGTTTCGAGAATGGCGGAGTTTGAAGAAATGATGAGCAAAGAGCGCGAGCAAAATAGAGAGCGGTCGAAGAACGTGCCTATTTTTGACTTAGGATCCACCGATTGGTTCGGTGAATTTTAGTTCGTTCCGGATCGTTTTTGTTTGTAACGATCATTTTTTGTATGTATTGTTGTTTATCATGTAAAATCGGACCGATTCAATACATATATAATATAAGTATGTTTTATGTCATCTTTGTCTAATTTATGTTTAATGTCAATTCCATTTGTTCAATTTACACAACACACTAAGCAATCAACAAAATGTAAAATTTATGTCTGTTTCTGCATAATTCGGAAATGAACTTCCGAAATATACATGTCTGCCTCCTATTTTCGGAAGTTCATTTCCGAAATGTCCCCTGAGGCAGGATAAGGTTTGTTGGGTCATCAATGCTCCAATAAGTCTATAAATACTACACACTCTTCTTCATCCTCTTCACACCACAAAACACAAATGACACAAACCTACCCCCACCTAGCATTCGTCTACTTTGAAACCGGCTACCCGATGCCATTCCAATTTCGCTTCTCGCGCGACACGCCGTTTGCGGAGTTGATAGCGTCGCTTAACACGCTTTTGCGCTATCCCGAGAATCGAAAGGTTGTCAAGCTCGAGTGCCGCTCGCCATCGCTTAACGACGAGGGAGGCATTAAGTTCACACCTTTTGAGATCAAGAACAACGAAGATTTAGCGGTTTTGTGGACAACGTTCGACCGATTTTCTTCGAAAGGCCCGATCGAGTTGGACGCGAAACTTCAAAGATCGGCGGACGACGTTATCAAAATGTTGACTCATCCCCACCTACCCGTGTTCAACAATATGTAACTTTAATTTTCAGTAATATTATCGTTGTAATCTTCACCCGATTAAATAAAGCGAATCGTTGTTGTTTTTCATTTTTCTTCTGTCCAGACATAAATTCGGAGGTTCATTTCCGAATTCCCTCAAGGGGGGTGCGTTCGGAGATGAACTTCCGAAAACACCACATTTTCTGAAAAATAACTTTATTTCGGAGATGCATCTCCGAAATCAATATTTTATATTAAAAAAAACACGTTTTCGGAGATACATTTCCGAAAACACATTTTTTTACAAAAAAAGTACCTTTTCAGAAATGAACTTCCGAAACAAGGGATAGTGTGGTAAATTCACCAGAGATGGGCAGGAAGGTTAGGAGGTGGGTGAAGAAATTTTCATTAATAAAATGAAACAAACACATATTTTGGCATAACACACAAAGCTATTATTATCGTTTTTGACTTAACATGAAAAAAACATGATACCATAGTACTACAACCTTCTAAGCATGAGGTGTGTAGAAAATTTTCAATATAATTTAAAAAAATTTCATATAAGATAAATTTTCTATTATGAAAAAAAAGAAAAACCTTTCTCACTAAAAATATTCAATTTCCAATTTCATGCTTACTTTTTTTTTAAGTCCTTTTTTTCATTTTCCTCCAAACAAAACCTTAAAGAAGCACAGGCACTACATTAGTCACATTTGAGCGATACGCATCTTCCAATTTTACGGTCTACAAGTTAATATTTTTTTTTGGCCATTACTATTTGCACCGTTGTAGTTGCTATTACAATCTTTATACTTATTTTCTATTGTATTCTTAACCTTGCTTGTCTGAAAGTTTTATACTCTAGATGGAACTTATTTAAGAAAAAGTTTAAATATTAACATTTTACATATATAGTTTTTATTATAGATAAAAACATTTTCAACTTTTTTTTCAAAATACAAATAGCAATGAAGCAATGTCGGAAAATTTTTATTAATTAAAAATTTAGTTAATTTGTGTAACTATAATATGTGTTGAAATGAGGAAACTCTTTCTTTATATAGAAAAAAATTGTTGCAAAAAAGGCAACAATCAATGGCATTTGGCACTCCCTAATCGATTAGAATACCTATCTAATTGATTAGGCTAAGCTAGAAAAGAAAACCTTAATCTGCTGCATCACTTAATCGATTATGAGGTGTTAGGATTTATGGTTTAAGGTTTAGAAGAAAGACCTAATCGATTAGGCAATTGAGTTTTGCTTTCTTAATTGATTAGAGGGCTTTTTAATTGATTTGGAACTTGCTCATATTGGTTTTAAAAAGTTTTAATAAAATGATTAGAAGTTTGAAATACTTGGGGTGAGTGTGTGTGCGCGCGCGCGCGTGTGTATGTGTGCATGATCAGGAGAGACTTCACAACTTCAATTCCTTTTATTTAAATTTTGATTTAACTTTGACTTCTACTTGATTCTTGGTTGTTGCTGCTTTTGATTCTTTCTTAATCAATTGTCGTCATAAAAAAATTTAGAATATATTAGCTTGTACAACACATAGAACCACATTCTCCTTATTTTTTAAGATGTAACACATCTCTTAGGGACGGTGTAAAGCAGAAAAATATAGCTGAGAAAATTGAGATTGTTAAGCTCCCCTTCAAAAATAAAGAGAGTATTCTCTTTTTTTCCATGAGAGTATACTTCCACCCGTTTGTCATTGTCAAAAAATAGGGATGAGTTACCTGATAAAAAGTAGAAAATAAACACACAAAGATTTATATAGAAGAACTCGACCTTATAGTCGGTAGGGGGCTTCCATACTGACCCTCTCCTCTTTAGAAAAAGGTTGTAGTAGCATCTCCTTCATCACCCTAAACATATAAATTTATGTTCTTAAAGAAGGAAATCACCTTATTATCAATTGTATAAAGAGTTTTGAAATCATCAGCGCCCAAACATTTTGAAGAACTGGCCCTCATTAGTAGCATGTTTGTCTTGAGAAAGAATAAGGGAAAATATGATCACTATTACTACTAAAATCAAAACTTCTATCATAACTGCCAAACATCCCTAACTCTAAAAAGTTATACTAAATCATCCCATCCACATGCCTCTTATTCTCTAAATAGTGTCTCCACATCTCCAAAACTCCCTCGTGGGTAGTATGTTATATGTCGTTATTTTTATCTAGCTCTCTAATAATCGCCATTCCCAAAAAATGAGAATATAAATGAGAATAAAAGATTCAATACTTGAGTATGTTGATTGATGATGATTGGTAAGGATAAACGTGAAGAAGAGAGCTCCTTAGTGTGGAATGTAGAGTGTGTGTGGAAAAGGAAGTGGAAAGAACCTTAAGATTCATCAATTCATGAGCCCAGTCACCTAGGCCTAGTAGACCATTATTACTAGGTAGTGGGTTTATGTCAACTAGTGGGTGGCTAAGCATCCACAACCTCATTAGTAGCTCATATCATCTGCATCTTCCCAAGACAATTTCATCATAATAAAGCATTAAATGCTTAACATGCCTCTCACACTTGAGGGACTCACCCTTAAAGTATCGCTAGAGGGACTTTCCCTCAAAGTCTCGTTTGAGGGCGTCTCCCTCCATGTCCCATTTGATGGACTCTCCATCCAAGTCTCTTTTGAGGGACTCGTCATTTAAGTCTCTCTTAAGGGACTCGTTTTTCCAATTCTCACCTATAAAGGGATTATTTCTTACCTAAACATTCATAGGCCTTAGACTTAAGAGACTATGGACTATAATAACTTTAATTATACCCTAGAAGAGGTCGACCCGTTTCATAGGCAACCCCGGAATGGCACAGGAGAGCACAAGGAAAGTAAGGGTAGTCTAATGTGGTGTTCTAACCATACCATTTTGCATGGGGCTGTTAGCATAGATTTTTCGACGTGCTAAATTCGACAAAGAGAATATGATGCTGAGACAATACATAGTTAAAATGTGAGAACATATGGTTATATGTTCGACAAGGGTATTTTTCGACTATTTGTATTAAAGTTTGACAGGCTAACCCTAAGATCTAGGACTTAGCAGCTTTTCCAGAAATTATGAGAACGTTGTCCCATAAACTCGACATGATGAATTGTCGACCACAATAGTTGAAACAAGGTAAAAGGATCAGATTGAGTAACTGATTTTTTATCTTATCTAGGTTTCGAAGACATGTGAAAGCAAGTTAGAAGATTGAAAATCATGTAAGCAAGTTTTATTTTGATAAATAAAATATAGTGGTGTCTCAAGGCGGGACAGAGAAATCCGTCTCCATTAAAGGCGCAAATGAGTATTCAATAACTATCTTTAATAAAACTTGAGACGAACAATATATGGAGGCCGGGACGAGATTGTTGATGTTGAAAATCGACTACATTCCACCGTTGTCATACTTAGTCCATCCTAATAAGATGGTCGAATATATAACCACTTGATGAGGATATAGATCTTTCTAACATAATACTAAAACAAATATTCAACCTATCACGTGGTTTATTTAACAATACAATATTTATTTTATTTTAATAAAATTGTTATGAAATTCACCAAATCAATATAGAGATGAATGATACATGAAGGAGAGAAAGAGAAGAGAGAAAGCAATATTGTATTATCTTCTTCCAAAAGTACCATTTACATTGCAATATGATCCATATTTATAGTACATGACCAATAACAACCATTAACTCAAGGAATACACAAAGGTTAGGAACTTAAATTATAGGAGTTAAGGAATATAGAAAGATTGGGGAAAATGAACATCCACATCTATTTACTATTATTCATAACACTCCCCCTTGGATGTTCATTGAGGATATGCCTCGTTAAAACTTTACTAGAGAAAACCCAGTGGGACAAAACCATGGTGAAGGGAAAAAGAGTGCAAAACATATGTATTTCTCCCCCTCATGCAGACATTTACATGTGAGACGATATTATTTGTAGTAGTTGCTTAAAATTTCTTCTTGTAAGTGATTTCATGGAGTGCTAATAGTTATGCAGGATTTGATGAAGTTGTTGCCATGAGTTGTTTGATAGATCGCCATGAAATGGTTGTACCATCACATGTAAACAAATAACCTCTTTCAGATCTACCCTTTTGAGAATCTGACAAGTAACCAGCATCTCTAAGATAACGAAGTATATGTTTGACTCCGTTCAAATGTCTTCATGTAGGCGAATAATTGTATCTTCTTAATAGATTGACCACAAACGATATATCGAGACGTGTATAATTAGCAAGATACATTAGTGCTCTAATTTCACTAAGATATGGTACTTAAGGACCAAACAATTTTTGTAATCATTTTCTTGAGGCCTGAAAGGATCTTTCTCTACATCTAATGATCTAACAACCATTAGAGTAGACAATAGATGATATTTGTACATATAGAATCATTTCAACACTTTCCTATATAGCCTTCTTGATGTACAAATATTCTTTTGTCTAAATGCTCAATTTGCAAACCTAGAAATATTTTGTCTTTTCTAGGTCCTTCATCTCAAACTCTTTATTTAAGAAATTTTTAGCTTTTGGAAGCTCTTCAGGAGTTCCAATAATATGTATGTCATTCACATAGATAACTAGTATTGCAAATGCTTTTCCACATCATTTTATGAAAATACAAGTGCAAATTGAATTATTTGTATATTCATCATTTAGTAAATATTCTCTGAGGCGATTATACCACATGCATTCAGATTCTTTCAGCTCATACAGAGACTTGTTCAATTTGATGTAGTAGTTTTCTCGAGATCCATAATTACGTGCCTCTAGTATATTGAACCCTTCAGGGAGTTTCATGTAAATGTCACTATTAAGTGAACCATATAAATAAGATGTCATTACATCCATCATTTTTAAATTAAGCCCTTCATGTGTTACAAGGCTAATTAATTATCAAAAATCAATTGAATCCACTACAGGTGAATATGTTTTATCAAAATCAATCTTAGGTCTTTGTGAAAATCACTGAGCAATAAATCAAACTTTATATCATTCTTATTTTTCTTTTTCACAAAAAACTCATTTATATCACATTAGTTTCACACCTTGAGGTGTTCGGACTACAGGTCCAATAGTGAGTTACTTGTAAAGTGAGTTTAATTCTTCTTCAATTGAATATATTTATTTTGGTCAATTCCCACTTAGTCTACAATATTTAATAGACTTTGACTCATGATCCTCGTTATCATTGATCACTTTTAGGGCTATATTGTATACAAAGACATTGTCAATATTGACTTTATTTGGTTATCTCAATTTCGATTCCATTCCATTTCATCCATGACATAATTTTTCGAGATCTCTTTATTTCATATTTCAAGTACTTGATTTGTTCTTCTGGAACTGAAAATTAAATTAGGTCACAGTGCTCTTAGCATTTTCATATCCTCACTTGGGTCATCTTTAGTTTCTTTTCTTAGTAGAGGAATTTTAACATTGGAACCGACTTTCATACCACGCTTCAGGCGCAACAACAACTCAGTTGCAATATTATATTATCCAATAGGAGAATCCACTTTGAGTGGAGTATTATCAGCTGATAATTTATTTCATATACTTTGCAAATGAATTATATTTTGAACTTCTGGTTCAAATTGATTTGTACGAGGATCAAGACAACAATTTATTTTAAATTGTTCATTTGAACTTCTTGTTCATGATTTTAGCTGTTCATTTGAACTTCTTGTTCATGATTTCAGCTACTTATTCTCCCCCTAATATTGGGAAAATTAATTGATCAAGTGATAATCAGCCTACTGGGCTGCAATCGAGTATTTAACTATTTTCTCAAATTATATCCTCAAAATTGAGATTCATATTAATTATATTTTTCCAATATTCTTTCATGACTCATCTTAATGTATTATATTGGAGCAATTGGAATATACACAACACAACCAAATATTCACTTAGATGAGAAATATTAGAATAAATTAGGGAGGACTAATATATAGTATCTTGTTGGATTAATGCGAATAAACATCTTAATATCATACTTTAGGTGTTTCAAATATATAATTTAGAATTGATGATCTCATAAGTATCAACCATATAATTAACTTTAGACGTCTAAAGAATGGATCTTCGGGTCCATTTTCTTTTTATGAACATATATTACATGATATTCAATATCAATTTTAATAATATATGTGATACTTGTAAAGGAATTTCTAAAAAAAAAATCAGAAAACAAGATCTTAGTGTAATTAGTTGAGAAAATGATTTCACATACTTCTGGTTGTGAGTAGAGACATATGCATGATCTTTTAGTCGATGCAACAATTAATGTCATAAAAACTCAATTTCTCAAATTTTTATTTTCCTTTAGAAACACACAAAAATTGACTGGATTGAAGAAACTTCTGGTTCTTCAATACAAATTATTCGCATCATATTATATCCGAGATGACCCAACCGGTTTTACCAACGATACATTTAAGTGTAATTTGTAAACTACTGGTTTACAATGACATGTGCTTCAATTGTACTAATATAAGTGTAGTACAAACCCGAGAAAAAAGACGGTAGCTTTTCTATTACACATTTTATGTCCAAATTGTGTTGTGTAATACAAAGATATTCGATACCTCCAATATAATTCAAAACCAATATAATAGTATCTCATTATTAAACACTTTAATCAAACACATTCATATGAACATATTATCATATAATTATCAAACAATTACCCCTTATAAAATTAAACATATTTAATCATACAATATTATATCACTAAAATTATATCGTCATATAATTTGATTTACTATCCTTTAGGGATGCTTGATAAGTTCTTCGGGAACTATATAAATAATTTGTTATAAACAATAATCTAAAAAATAAATAAAATATATAACCATCCTTTTGGGATGCGTTAAAATTATTTGTGTCATTTTTCTGGAATGACAATCTTTTAATGAACATATTACAAATTATAAATTTTTAGATCGATACAACAACAAAAATTTATGAAATCCTTCAGGGATATTTTAATATTACTCTTGAAATATTTTTGGGATGCATGAAGATCACAATTGATATTATCCTGAGAGCTTCGTTTTACTTAGAAAATTACAATATTTGCAATCCTTCATAGATGTATACCATTAAATTATGAAAGAAAATTGGATCATTTTTATGAAATTTTATTTCTCAAAAATGTAGGTTACAAATCTTTACATCATCAATAAAAGAAAAATAAAATTTCTTTGTGAAATCTTTCTAGGATACTTCACTATTATTGATTCAATCATCTAGAATTCGATAATATAGGTGATGCAATTATTTTTCAAATTTGTAACATAACAGATGCAATCCTTCTGGGATATGTTATTAGTATAGATGCAATCCTTCTGAGATTCATTAATATCATGATGAAATCACAAATTTTTTTTACAGTTCTTCAGGAACTCAATCACATTTTGTAGTTCTTCAGGAACTCAATCACAAATCTTTTACTAATAAAAATAATAATATTTATAATTCTTCTAGGATTCAATAATATTATATACGCGGCCTTTTAAAGGTGATTGAACATTGAATTCTTCTGGAATTCATCAATTATTGATAAACACAATAATCGATTAAACTCAATCTTTGAACAATGATTTGGAGATAGTTTAATATTAATCTTTAGTCTACAAATATCACATCACAAACTATTTTCATAAACAAAGGTCGAGAAAAATTATTCTTTGTGCAATCCTTCAGGGATGCTTGAATATTAAATTAACATTTTTATGTGTTAAAATTCAATTTCGGGCAAACATATAGAAATGCCTTAATGTTAAATTCTTCTGGAATTTAACAAGAATGATCAAAGAAATCTAATATTATTGTACAAGGTAAATCAATTTCTCTACAAAATATATAAAAAAATAAACATATTTATATGAAGGAAAAAAAATAGTAACAAAAACATGAATTATATTATATTGGTTCAAATATATTAAGATTAGAAAAATAACGTAGAACCTGACTATATCATCACCCGCATTGTAGAGTATCGTGCTGATAACGTGTTATGAAATTCACCAAATCAATATAGAGATGAATGATACATGAAGGAGAGAAAGAGAAGAGAGAAAACAATATTGTATTATCTTCTTCCAAAAGTACCATTTACATTGCAATATGATCCATATTTATAGTACATGACCAATAACAACCATTAACTCAAGGAATACACAAAGGTTAGGAACTTAAATTATAGGAGTTAAGGAATATAGAAAGATTGGGGAAAATGAACATCCACATCTATTTACTATTATTCATAACAAAAATACAATAATAAAATTTAAATTAAATATTTTATTTTAATGCACTAATTAAAGTAATGGCCAACATCCAATATCTTATTTATTTATACAGTGTAATAGGCATGAATTAATTAACTCAATTACTCATTTTGAGAAAAAAGGATACCATTTAACATATTTTTAATACTTTTAAAATCTCAATATTGGATTTTTCACCATACCATTAGAAAGAATCTTCAGATCATTAACTATATCATACAATTATATTTCACTTAACTTAATGTATTTTATAACATTAATCATATCAATATTTAAAGTACGTAAAAACTCGAATATAAAATAAATAGTTAAATACACTCCCATGTCGGTATTTCATGTCGGTATTTTTTTTCTTTTGTGACAGAGACTCTCTAATGTCGGTATTTTATACTATAAAGTTTGACAAAAAAACAATAGATGGAGAAATTGAACCACTATAAAACAACATTATCAACCCACTGATTTATGTTTACACGTACTTCTTTTCAATTAACGTATGCAACTCAAACGTCTCAGTTGTTAGTGTTGTGTTGTCTAATTCCTACCAATCACCCCCAAACTGCTGCTTATCTAAATTACACGTACAAAACTAACAAAAGGAAAATTATAGATTATGATGGAGGGAAAAAAAGTATAGTTTTATGTGTCGGCTTCATGATATTCACATATATTGCTTTATTTGGAAGTGACCAATTAAATCAATTAATTTCATTTTCTGAAAAGGTACTAAAAGGTGCAAGAGTTAAAATTTGATTTGTAATATCATTGGTTAAATGATTATCAACTTAGAGAGAGAAAATTACAAACATTTTGCAGATAGATAGAGAATATGATTGCTTAAAAGCTTGGTTTAATTAAAATATTACAATTAATAATGTACTTATTTAGTAGTAAGTTTTAATAATAATAATAATAATAATAATTGAAAAAAGTGATGGTTGTCGATTCAATGACATTTGGAAGATGATGAGATAGTAATATATCTATTTTAGATTAATCAGAGGTCCTCACTGTTTCTAGGAATTAGTTTATATAATGTAAATATAGAATATTAATTTTTATAATGAAAAAAAAAAGTAATTGGTGATGATGAAATGGTGGTTTGTGGTGGTCGAGATGATAGTGGTTAGTGGAGGTCACTGTGATAGTTTATGTTGGTCAATGCAGTGTAATGTTTTATTGTGATCGAAATGGTGGTTAAAGTGTTATCGATGATGATTTATATTCTGTTTAGGAACCATAAATGAGTTAAGAAGCGATGAGAATGGCATATCATAGCTTCTGATGCAGTGGAGTGGGGGAACCTACAAGGTTCACACTTCAACGCTCACGTTAGTATGTGAGAGAAAATATTGAAGTGAAATTGAATTTGAAACTTGTTACCTCAGTTTGGCGCATTCTCTATATATAGAGAGAGAGCAAAATAATTGACCCGCTAATTATTAGGTGTAAGTTACGGAGAGCCGTTGGATGCACTTGTAGTTGAGATCCTTTCGTGTAATAAGAGTAATCTAGAAGGAGTGTGGTCCTTCGTGATGGTCGGTCGAGGTCGATATGACTAGCTCAGAATATTTGCCCATAAAGTCCTTGTTTGTGCGCAGAAGGCGGGGGTTTTGTTATGGCAGCCTCGAATACCGACCAATCCATCAATTTCCTTCGGACCCAGTGACAGAGGAACATTTCAGTTTCTTAGATATTTGTGCACTTAATGCCTCATGCTTCAAAATGTCTTTTTGAAAGTATCATCATTACGACTTTTAGGAACCGAAACTCTTGAATACTTCGTACGAATGATTTTACATGTTTGGTGGAGTCTTTTTCTTGCTAGATAATAATCTTTGAAGAGTCATTGCTACTTTCTTTGATTCATTCCTCAGTTTAGCAACTACCTTATTCTTTGGCATCTTATTTTCTTTGGATCGAAAAGTTAGTGCGTCATGGGCAAGAAATTACAGAAAAGTACTCAAAAGTCCTAGAAGAATACTCAATCTTCTTGGGTTGATTCAATCTACTCTTCCCGTGTTTTTGCTTTTGCTAAAGTTGGTAGTCTTGATGACGCCTTTACAGAAGTTAGTCTACTTTTCTACGGGGGAATCTTAAGTCCTGGTGAGGATGAAAAAATATGCGATAAGTATGATGATTATGTCATTCCCTTCTATGAATGTACTTTCTCCGTCATGGGTCTTCATCCTCTCATTACTGCCTTTAAAATAGAGGTTCTGAAGCACCTAAAAATGGTTCCTTCGCAACTTCATCCTACAAGTTGGACATACGGGAAGGTATACAAGTATTGGTGTGAATATTTTAATGGAGAGTCTTCTATGACCCTTTTCTTTCATCTTTTTAAATGACATTGAGGCTCGACTGCTCGGGCCTAGGGTAGAGGATTGATCTATTTTGAGCAGGTCATGTGTGACTTTGAACCTCTTTCGGAGCTTCAACCTTTCGAAGAACAATTATTTCTGGTCACTCTTGTCGGGCCCGAAGCTCATGCTTCGATTTGTGTCTTTAAAGGAAGGGTGGATGAAATATGTGTTGAGTTGTTCCCTAAATACTAGACTGATAGTCATTTTCTTACAGGGAGCAATTCTTACATGTAAAAGGAGGAAGATATGTCTAACGAAGCTCTATACCAGAAGAAACGCTTGATGAATTTTATCAATAACCTAATAAACCTAAAAAAAGGTATCCCCACAAGGAGGATGAAAATAAATGCTTGAAGCATTTTATCAATGTCTAATAGTTGATAGAGGCTCGTTCCCGGGAAGATAGAAATGTCATCTTTGGTAAGTTTCGTTAATTTTGGGCTTTTTATTTACTCTACCTGTTTACAATGTATTTGCTTTGACAATAATTGTGTACATAACATTTGAAGAATGAGGTACAACTCCGACTTGTAAGGTGAGGAATACAGTCAGTCAGGAGTGATACAGTTATGGAGACCATGCTGAATTTCCAGAGTATCGCGAGTCTGACTGAACGTCCACTACTAACGGGGTCTAACTATCATTCTGTTGGAGGTCGCTGAATCCCTCTTTTGGATGAGGACTACTCTTATTTGGCTAATTTGTTCATACTTGCTGTGGAGAAAGAACTGGCTATTCTTCCTTGGTATACCCAACATGCCTCTGCTGCTTTGGTTCCTAGTGGAGCAGGCCATTGGGAAGCTCTTTGGTCCAACTAGCACCGTGCTGAGAAGCAACGGCTAGAGGGGATCGTTTACCATATGAAGCTTCAGCGAGATAAATACCTGCACGAAATAAAGAAGGCTTCCACCTCTCTTATCAGAGTGAAGAATGTTTTGCTTCCCTTAAATGTTGTTGGTTCCCTCCCCGACCATGTGACTCATCTAATGAAGACTGTGGCGAAGAAGAATCAAGTTATGACTTCTAATCAGGGAAGATTGTCATCCGCTAAGGGGAAGTTAGTCTTTGCGCCTTCAAAATGCTTCCCTGACTCGATAGCTAGCCAACTATACGAGGGCTACCCTTGAGGCAGTTTCGCAATCGTTTGAAAATGCTTTGCAACAAGTGGGGAACTTTCACTGTCCTTTGATTGTCTCGAGGGATCAAATTCAAACGATTCGGATACACAAATATAGAGAGACCATTTATCTCCGAAATCAGCATTGCCTCCCTCTCCTTTTTTATTGTTGTGTGTACTGCGTGTAAAGTACCCTGTAATGGGATTGCGTGTATATGGATACAACCATTTTTTTAATGAAATGCGTTTGCCTTACTTTTATACCCATTTGAGGTGTGTTTGTTGGATCCTTAGTGCATAATTTTGGATCTTTTATGAACTTACAAGGTCTTCCCTCGAACTTAATTGGACGTCACTAAGGTCGTTTCTGGCCAAAGGTCAGTTCTTCTTCTTTCCACTAGATGAAAAATTGATCAGAGGTAGATGTGTACTGGCCCACTACGACATTTGGAGTGGCTAGCTACCAGGCAGGGGAGGTCCATGATTGATTGTTATAGTCGGACCTACAAAGCGTCTCCGATAGCACTCCTGTATTTCGATGGGGAATTGATTGCTTTAGTCGGACATGCAAAGTGTCTTTGACAGCACCCCTGACTTTCTCTTGTGCGTGCTTTGTGATTTAGGGAATTGATTGCTTTAATTAGACGTGCAAAGCGTCTCCGACAACACCCCTGACTTTAGATGTACTTGATCTCGATCACGTCAGTCGTACCCTGGGTTTGAGATTAGTCGCATATTCAGAAAGAAACCAAGATTTTAGAAAATATCATATTTCATTAATGATATTTTTGTGCATAAAAAAGAAGATGATGACACAATCATATCATTTAACATGAATAGGAAAAGGGAAAACATAAATAAGAAGGTCATTTTGTAACGCCCCAGTCTGCTTTCGGGATGATCTACTGACCCCACAAACCAGTAGGAGTCTGTTCAACGTGCTTTGACCTCACTCGCACGCTTTCCGGGAAACTTCCCAGAAGGTCACCCATCTCAGAATTGCTCCAAGTCAAGCACACTTAACTGTGGAGTTCTTATGGTACATGCTACCAAAAATAAGATGTATTTTGTTGGTATAGGTAGTACCCGTCAATCCTTATAAAGAGTTACATGCCCATCAGCTTCCGTATGGTTCGTCCTCGAACCACATCGTACTGGGAGAGGGGTGGCTCTGATACCATTTTTAACGCCCTAGACTGCTTTCGGAATGATCGACTGACCCCATAAACCAACACGGGTCTTTTCAGCATGATTTGACCTCACTCGCACGCTTTTGGGGAAACTTCCCAGAAGGTCACCCATCCCTGAATTGTTCCAAGTCAAGATCGCTTAACTGTAGAGTTCTTATGGAATGGACTACTGAAAAGAAGATGCATCTTGTTGGTATAGGCAGTACCCATCAATCCTTATAAGCTTTCCTTCAAGCATGAAGTCTCATACCTGCACAGCCTTAGGATCCCTCTTATTCCGATGTGGCGACCACTCATTTCCATATTCGGTCTCGAGTGTTACATGCGGTGCAACCACCCCTCGCCTTCTTCGGCCTCGGGTGTTACACATTTGTCATGTATTCTCCTCTTCTGCCATGGTCGGATTAATCACTTTTTGGGAGACGAATGCCCATCCTGCTGAGTTATCTGATGAGGGGAGTTACATTGATCTCCATGGTCACACATTCTCCTTTATCCTTATAGAGGGCTTGATATACTTTTTTTCCCCTCGAGACCGACATTTATGGTGGCCGATTCTCCTTGGAGATTGTGATACTTCGGCTTTAGATGAACCAAAAATCTTACTAATTAGAGACAATTACTTTTAATGGATATATATATATATATATATATATATATATATATATATATATATATATATATATATATATATATATTAGGCTCATGCTAACGAGTGCCTCAGGGGCAGTGATTAAGCATTCAAAATAAATAAAATATTATAAATTCATTGCATTAAATACACACAATATTCTTTAGAAAAGTTAATTATTTATGTTTTCAATGCATTGAATACATATATTTTAGGTAAAAAATATATATTTTTACTTTATTAAACAAAGCTCAACTTACATTTTTAATCTTTTAACCAGTGTCTCGGGAACACTTGCTAGCATTACCCTTATCTAAATCCTTTAACAATAATGATACATCTCTAAAATCTAAATAATATTTCCCTTTTTTTCTAAAAACTAATTCAATTAAATATGCCATCATTGTAAAAGTAATTAATATCAAGAAATTCAAATAAAAATAATTTGTATTTGTCGA
Source organism: Vicia villosa (assembly GCF_029867415.1). Lineage (NCBI taxonomy): Eukaryota > Viridiplantae > Streptophyta > Magnoliopsida > Fabales > Fabaceae > Vicia > Vicia villosa. The sequence goes on along the minus strand of NC_081186.1, from coordinate 120,887,340 downwards.
TCTTATAAATTGAATCTATAAACAATATAATAAAAAACACATTGAACAATTCGATGAATCTAAATACTTCAATGTATAGGTAAGTTTTTCCATCAACAAAAATAATATATCTAAAAATATATGTGTCATCCAATTATAATAGCAATCATGTATAAATAATACCTTATTTCTATAAATTTATTGTAACAACTATTAAAAAATTTGTAAAAAAAAATTATAATAGGAAATGAGAAGAATATGTTTTATTTTAAGTAAATAAATACTAATTTGTCCCTAAAAGCATAAATTCAAGAGTTTAATGGAAAAAAAAAAACTAATAGGAAAATATCACTTCAAGAGTGGCATTTAATTTTCTTTAGAGAATATCTCATTATACACCTTAATTTTCTTAGGTATCAGGCAAAATTTCAATTTTGTTCCCTACTTTCATAGATGTACATTCGGAAGCACTTTTTTTTGTCAAAAATTTAATTTTTCTGTAGGTACATCTACGGAAGTATTTTAAACTAGTGTATGTTGGGAGAAATTGCTGATTAATTCAATTCAAGAATTTTTTCCGTAGGTACATCTACGGAACAACTTAGCGCCAGAATTTTCCGTAGATGTAACTACGAATGTATCTTAAATAGTTTGAACCAGCATGATCACTCCCACATTGTTACATTTCTTCTTCAACACTTACTCTCACCACCCTAAAAAACCCTACACCATCAATATCATTTTTCACTCAAAAGTTTCAACTTTTTGGTGCAACAAATCAAAGGGAGCAAGAGAAGACAGAATTTCAGGTAAACATTCATCTTTATCTGTTGCATTGCTCACATTATCAATCAAATTTCTATAAAAAATGTAACATTGCTTCCATAGGTACTTCTACGGAACGTGTTGAAAATGAACACGTTCCGAAGGTGCGTTGACGGAACGTGTCTGTGCTGTTTTTTCCAGCATTCTTGTGATATTGTGTTATTTGTGTTATTCTTTATAAATAGGTATGGTGCACCCCGATAATATCTCAAGAGAATTAGTTCCTTCCGCAATTAATTCTCTGAATGTTGAAGGGGTAGTCGTAAAGGCGTAGATGTCGGCGGTGACTTTAATAACAAGCAAGAGTTTGATGATCGTGAAAGCGTGCTCACTTAGATTCATAGGAATGCAACAAACCTTGGCTTTGGTGTGGTAATAGGAAGATTGGATAATGGTACGACAAAAAGAAACGCTTTCGTAACAATGTTGTGCGAAAGAAGTGGGAAATACCATACTCCTCTAAGGAAGTTTAAAAGAGTCGACACGGGTACTAAAAAATACGAGTGTCCATTTAAAATCCGTGGTTATAAGTTGGCTAGCAAGAATTGGAAATTTAGTGTTATTTGTGGATTGCATAACCATGATTTATGCTCAAAGTTACAAAGTCATCCAAGTGTATGTCGGCTCAAACCGAAAGAGAAGACATGTATTAGTGACATGTCCTTGAATCTTGTCCAACCAAAAAATATACTTGCCACATTGAAACAGAAGGAACCCGATAATGTATCAAATATAAGGCAAGTGTATAACATCTGGTACCGCAATAATAAGGAGAATATGGGAGATAGAAGTGGGATGCAACAATTGTTGAAATTGTTATGATAAAAAATAGGTGTCACGGTACTGAACTTGCGACGATGGAGTTATGGTCCGAGATATTTTTTGGACTCATCCGGATTCGATAAAGTTGTTCAACACGTTTTTTACAGTGCTCATTCTCGATTCTACCTACAAGACCAACAAGTATAGACTTCCGTTATTTAAGATGGTTGGTGTAACATCCACTGAGAAGACATACGCGATTGCTTTTGCTTTTTTGGAGTGCGAAAAAGAGGATAATTTTACATGGGCATTAGAGGTGTGTCAGTCACTTTTGAAGGAACAAGTCGAGATGCCTAAGGTAATTGTTACGGATTGCAATACTGCATTGATAAATGCAGTGGCAAAGGTATATCCTTCTTCTAACGCATTACTTTGTTGATATCACATAACATGTAATATGAGAAGTAAGGTTAAACCGGCGGTAGGGACGAAACAAGTATAGACCGAAGGTGGGAAATCAATGAAGACCGTTGTGGTTGTTGAACAAATAATGGACGCATGGAGTCAGATTGCAAATTCTTCGACAAAAGAATTATGTGCTGATTCCGTCATTCAATTTCAAAAAGTGTGTGAAAAGTATCCTGATTTATTGAAATATGTTGAAAGCATCATTCTTGATAAGGTGAAGGAGAAGTTTGTGTGTGCATGGACTGATAATGTCTGACACATTGGGAATACAACCACCAACATAGTCGAGTCGGCACATGCTAGTTTGAAAAATTGGTTGGCTAATAGCAACGGTGACTTTTGTTGATAGGATGCACAGATTCGAAAGAATAAACAACATCGAGAAGGAAGCGAATAAGGAAAAGTCAAAATTGGAACCACCAATAGATTTAGTCGGCGATAGTTCTTTTAATGTGTCTTGTAGTTTCAAAGTGTAACGCATGCACTCTTTAACATTGCAATATAATTATTTTTTGTCAATTATAATCATTTTTCGTCAATATATGCATTCTCATAATTCTGCCCTGCTATATTATTTTGTTCTGCTAAACTAACTTACAGGGAAAGTTCCGTAGATATATCTACAAAAAGTACAAAATTTGCAAACTATGGTTTTTTTTACGTAGATGTACCTACAAAAACAAAATATCTAGGATCTTTCCGTGGATATACCTACGGAATGATCTGTGACAGGAAATGGGTGGTCCACATTCAACTAGATTTTCTATAAATTTGGGGTTTCTAATCTTGTATTTCACACAAACACAAATATGTCTCAATATGAGTTTTCGTTGGTATGTCACAAGTGTCTCCTACTCCGACGGCAGAACACCCGGGCGGATGTTCAAACTCAACAAGTACACCTCGCTCGATGTCATAATTAACGAAATCCACTACCGCCTACCTTGTAACGTCCGTAATTTAATTAAATGGTTAATTAAATTATTTAAGAATTTAATTGTTGGAATTAGTCGAAATTGGGAATTATCGGCGTTATTATAAGAGGCGTAAAATGGATTAATAGATTGATTGGAGTTGTTAAGTGGATGGTCGGATTAATTAGTCGGAGAATTAATATTAGAAATAATATTAGTTTTATGAGAATATTATTTTATTTGAATGGGTTAAGTTGTGTGTGAGAAATATCAAACTTGGAGGTATTGTATAGTAGGCCCATTAAGATAATTAGTAGACCCATTATTTTATTAGGTAATTAGATTATGTGAGGCATAAAAATAGTCAGGAAACAAAAATAGAGGAGTGAGTCACGTAGCAGCTGAGAGAAAGAGGTGTTGGAGAAGCACAAGGGTTTGGAAGCATACGGTTGATTTTGTGCAGAAATTTCTAGAAGAGGAATCGTAGAGTGCAACCGGAGGAAATTAGCTGTACCGAACCGAAAACCGTTAGGACGCCCTTCAATCCAAGGTAAGGGTGGGGTTCAATTCCGATAATCGGGTATATGATAAATTATATATGGGTTGAGTTGTATAAATTATTGCCTCTGTGTTTGTTGATCTATGTTGGAAAATAAATTGGTTATATATGTTGTAGTTGTGTTGTTTTTGTTGTTCTATAACCGAGTGAATTGTTGTTGCATAAATAAGTTGTTCTATGTTTGGATGCTATTGATTTAATCGAGACTGTAAGTTGATTATTGTTATGTTGAGGAATGAGTGGAACGGTCAAAGAAAATATTGTAGAATACGTAATGGTGCAGTTTCTGGAAAAAAAAACCAAATAGAGGAAGGAAGAGAAATGAAAAGAAAAAAAAAAGAAAAAGTTAAGGGGCGGGAGCCACACCTTAGTGGGGTGGGCACCCCATACAATAGAAGGAGTGGGGTGGGGGACCCTTATAATAGGATGGGCGCCCCAGCCTTGAATTTTTTGTTTTTTTGTGTTTTATAATTTGGTTGCGAGATGGAAACTTACTGTAGCTGCACGTTTCACTTTTATTGTTACATAATAATAATAATAATAATAATAATAATAATAATAATAATAATAATAATAATATTAATAGTATAATGTTTAGAAGTTAAATATGTGGTTAATAGGAAATTAGATAGGAGAATATCTTAGTGATATTGACAGTAAATATGTTAACTAAAAGGGATTATTAGTAGATAGTTATTAACAGCAGGGATAATTGTTTAGCAGAAAAATAATAGAGATGGTGTGTGTATATATATATATATATATATATATATATATATATATATATATATATATATATAAAGTAGCAGAATAATACTAATATGGTAAAGATAGCAATTTTGGTAGAACACTGGTATAGGAGTAAACAGAGTTGAACAACTGATAATAATCTGGTATTTGGCAAAAATTGAAATTTAGCATAGTTGCAGATTGGATAATAATCTGAGTTTTGACAGCAGGAATTAAATTGAATCAGTAGAGCTAATTTGGCAGGAGCAGTATGATCTAGCAGTAGTAATAAAAATATATAAAAACAATACCGATTAGCCAAATTAGTGGATTTAAGCGGTATAATTAGTTGTCCGGAATTAGTTGAAAATTGTCGGAGTAGTTCGTATGTATTTATAGGTATTATTGGTTGGTTTTGGTATGTTGAAATTGTGTCGAATATGTTGATTTGCAGGTTCAGTTGAATAAGTTGAATTGTCTGATTTGTGGACATATTTGAGTTGTAGGTCTGATGACCATTGTTGATTAAGTTGTTGCAGTTGATGCATAATTGATGTTGTCGTTGTTGTTGTATGACATTCATAATAGTCGCATACATCACATTTTCTAATTTGGAGCTAATGCTCACCATGTTGGCCTGGATTGGCAAAAGTTGAAAGTTGAAGGCTTATGCCTTGATGCCTCGATAAACTGGCAATTTATAAGTTGGGAGTTCTGCTCCAATGGTACCACATGCATATGCATAGTTGAGTCGCATTTGAGTTGCATTTTTGAAGTTGATGTTGATATTAAGTTGTTTTTTGGTTGGTTGTTGTTTGATGTTGTTAAAATTGTTGGTAAAGTTGTATGGTTCTAATCTAATATATTGTTTATCATACATCCGTTTATAGTTGTTGATATCTCACCCTTTTCTTTTGTTTCGCTGTTAGCTTTATATTGGTAACGTGCAAGTAACGAAGATTGAAGATTAGTAGCTTAGTTGGTGTCGTTGCTCTGATACGTAGCACTCGGGGGATGAACGCATTGTCTTGTTTTTGTTGTTATTAAGTTGAATTGAAAATTGTTTCTTTTGAGGAGTTTATTTTAAGTTGTTTTATGTGAGCAAGATGCTATGATTATTTTGGAGTTTATGTTGAGAATCTGCTGCATGGTTTAAAATAAAAGTTGACTATGTTTTGAGACTAAACAAGTTTTGTTATGTGTTATGTATCGCTTGCAACTGCAATACAGGTCGTGGTGTTGTGTTGAAAATGTGATATCCTGAATAGTTGTTCTGAAATTTTATACTCTGATTTTTGCTATAATTTCCGGGTAGATTTTGGGTGTTACATACCTTACGGTGACAAACGGAAGGTTGTGAAGCTCGAGTATCGTTCACTTTCATTTGACAACGGATGGAACTTCGTTTATAGCAACTTTGAGCTCAAGAACCGAGTGGATGTTTTGGCGATGTGAAGAACATATTTCGGTTTCGAAGAGAAAATCTCACTCGAGTTCGTAGTGACGATGTAAAGAACGGTAGAGCAAATCTTAGAGATTCGTAAACGTTCACCGGGCTATTGAAATGTAATGTTTAATTTGCTGTTGAAATTATTGATGTGATGTCGATTTTAATCTATAAATGTTGTTTTTATCGTTGCAAATGTTGTTTTTTTATTTTTTTGAATCTGGTATATTCCATAAAGATTTTTTTTTTAAAATAACCATGTATTAAAAAAAATTACGCAAATAACCACGTTTCAAAAAAAATTACGCAAATAACCAGGTTTCTGAAACCCTTAACACCAAGGCGCCATCTCACAAGGCTTATTCCCTTTTTTTTAGTCCTAGGCGCCATCTGACATGGCACACTCAGTCCCAATAAGCCATGTCAAATGGCGCCTCCCTTCAACTTTTAGGAGGAGGAGTCATCTCATATGGCGCCTCCTTGTATATTTTTGTTCAATTTTCCATTTGAAAATGCACCAAGGCGCCATCTGAGATGGCTTATTGCAGAAAAGTTGTACATAGGAGCCATCCCAAATGGCGCTTCCCTTCATCTGATACAATGATGGCGCCATCTCACATGGCGCCTTGGTGTCAATGTTTTCTGAAACTTGGTTATTTGCGTAATTTTTTCCGAAGTATGGTTATTTGCGTAATTTTTTTCTAATCCATGGTTATTTAAAAAAAAAATTCTTCCATAGATAAACATACGAAAATGTTCCGTATATGCATCTTCGAAAGATTTTCACGCAAATGTAAAAAAATATGCTTCAGAAACTACATTTACGGAAATAGAATGCATTATTGGAAGCACATAGAATTTTTGTATTTATTTAAAATTTCTATTTTTCTCCACTTTTTATTTTTTAATTTTTACCATGTGGTCACAAGCTAGCAAAATTTTTATTTATGATAGCATTAATAAATAAACTATAAAAAAGGTAAACTTCCAGTTTAATCTGATGTGGCATTCTTTTACGAGTTAAAATCCCCATAAAACCACGTATCCACAAAACGCCGTTACATACGACGGCAACCATGACTAAGACGTGAGAGAAAGAGAGAGTCACTCTAACAGCGTCAAAATAGACGGCGCCGCTCCATTTTTCTTTCTTCTCTTTTATCTCTCTCTTATTTCCCTTCTCTCCTCTCTCTATCTCTCTCTCTGAAACACTCTCTCTCTAGTTTCTCTCTCTAAAAATTCCTTTACAACAACTGAAGTAACGAAGCTCTCTTTTTCCCTGTTTTCGTCTAAGGTACGCTATGCTTCTATCACGTATCGCTCCTTCGTATTATCACTCTCTCTATCGCTCTATTCAGAACAAGATTCAAATTCATATTCATAACTGTATTTATTTATTCATTAATTTTTACTTTTAATTGTAGTTTTGAATGATTCGTTATTGTTGTTATTGAAATCCAACGTTTCTGACTGTGAATTCCGATTTTCCGTATTGATTTCTGATCCTTTTGATTGTTTGTATGTAGTGTTGAATTTTATTACTTTCTGTTTTTCTATAATTGAGATGTTGATTTTTATCTGGATTGGATCAAATTATGATTTCAGAATTTGTTTTTAATCAATTTTGAAAAAAAATTCTTTTAGGTATTTTAGCTTATAGATTATCAAACTATGCTTTCAGAACTCGTAATTGATTATATGCTTTTCCATCTGTTCCAGGGAGAAAGCAGTGTTCACTGGTGAATGGGTGATTCTGGTGACTGTGTTAACATAAGAAGGTAAATACTGTTGTTACTATTACTTTAATCAGAATGGGTGCTGCTTGTTGTGTTGCGGCCAGAGATAAAACTATTCAAAGTGGGCCAACTAGTGAAACCTGGCATAGGAATGTTCGTTGTTCTCCGACATGGAGCTTGAGGTGGGATCATCGAGGACGTGTGGCCGGAGAGGATACTAGTATAAATTGGTTTTCGGATGGTGTCAGCAGCAATGATAGGTTGGAGAATAAAAATGGATCACGTGTATCAGAGGATGGAAGCCCGTCGCAGGATTATCAAAGGAATAGATGGATAAAGTCTCCAGTCTCTGAAGGAGCTGACAGACATACAAAATCGTTTTCTGGTAATTTTTGTTGAACCAACTCAAGTCTCTGATTTTTAAATGCCCTTTATCGGGCAGCTGTTGTAGTAAACAAAAAAATGAGTATCCTGTATTCTTTAGCCCCTCGGTGCTTGTTACCTTGAGAATAAAATTCAAAAAAATAAACCGTAAACTTGTTCATTAAAAAGCTTAACTCTGTATGGTTTATTGAATCTTTTTTATTGACCTTTGATATTCGATAATCGTATTACATTATTTGATGTATTAGGGTGGAATTTGCACCAATGGTTAACTTGTTAAGTTTCTCTCGTTCATCATAGTCGAGTATTTGATTAACAAAACAGATAATAGAATGGAAAATCTTGTAAGCATATAGATGTCTAATTGGTATGTGGTCTGAAAAAATCAACGAGTAATTAACAATCCCATTGCACTGAAAAACAATACTTTCATGGATTGTGTGGACAAATCACCTCCCCTCTCAAATATGAATGAAAATTATTCTGTAAATTCCCTATAAATGCCCCCTAATTGTGAAAAACAGGCTTATTATCTAACTATTCTAGAGACCTGTTCCGCCAACATTTCCTTTCGGACCGGAGGTAAAGACTTAAAGATTATGGAAACTCCCATTATAAACGCGCAATCTTGGATGAAGGTCCATTTTGAGAAAATTGTCCATGTTACAGCCTTCTTAAAAAGTCAAAACAAAAGAAAAACTTTTCATTTCAATGTGTATCTTTGTCTGTGGGCTAGTAATTGCCGTGTATCTTAAATTGGTTTCTTTTATATTGCGTCTTGCGTCTGCTTCCTATCTTGCCAACCACTGCCCAGATGCAAGACAGCAATCCAGGTCTTGAAAAAATAATATAGACCATCTCTGTTTTAATTGATCCGTTGTTATTCACTAAATTATTGATTCATAGTTCTGACATTGTTGATAATGTTTATGTCAGATCAATCTATTCCAAGGAATGTTTCCATGGATGGGAGAATGGAACAGGTAAGATTATAACTGGGAAGGAATTTGGTGTTATTTTAAGTTTTTGTCAGTAGTTTATATCTAATTTCTTGGGCACATTTCCTTCTTGTGAATCTCTCTGTAGGTGAATGAGTTGGAAGAGCTATCAGCAGTATCTTGTCCATTTCCTACAAAAACTTCACCAACATTGTCTTCTACTTCGTTGTCAATATCTCCTCTGCCATCTCAAAGCCATCCACCTCCATCGAGCTCAACACCATCAAGGGGGCCCTCCCATTCCACAGGACACCAATTATCACGACAAGTTTCTGATAGCCGAATCATGGGATTTAAGTCACCTAGCAATTTTGATGTATCTGAAGAAACGCCAGTGTTTCCTTCATGGAGCAATGAATATGGTATGCACTCTGGTGGTGGATCTTCAGAATATTGCTCTAGGCCTGGCTTTACCGAGCGGACGGGCAATTCTCCCATGGAAAGTTGGTCATTTGATAGCGAGTCATTTGGTTTTAATTGTGAAAGGTTGGCTAGATTCAGTAATCGGTTTTCAACTTCTCCAGTTGATCCGCAAACATGTGGTGTTTGCTCAAATCTTTTAACTGAAAAGTCTTCCTGGAGCTCTCAAAAGATTGTTGTAAATAATGACCTCTGCGTAGTTTCTGTTCTTATGTGTGGACATGTCTATCATGCTGAATGTTTAGAGAGTATGACACCTGAAATCAACAAGTACGATCCAGCTTGCCCTGTTTGCACTTTTGGCGAGAAACAAGCTCGTAAATTATTTGAAAAAACTTTGAAAGCTGAAATGGATTCAAAAGCTCGAAATAAGAAATCAAGGAACCAAATTATGGATAATGATATTGATGACGGTTCTGTTGTATTTGATCATTTTAAAGATAAAAAGCGTCAAAGTAAGAGTCCTAGAATGGACTCTAGCTCTAGCAAGAGAAGCTCTTCTGGGAAACCTTTTCTGAGTAGACACTTCTCATTTGGCTCAAAGAGTTCAAAATCCATGTTAGATAATCACCCAACCCGAAAAAAGGGCTTTTTCTGGGCAAAATCTAGCAGGGAATAAGCTGTTTCTTGGTTATCGATATAGGTAAGTTGCATTATCTTCATTGTGTTGCTTTCACGAGTTTAATCCTATGATATTATTTTGAATTTAATTCATGTCAATTTTCCTTTCTTTTAAACAGGTTCTATCGCGGATCTTCTCTGCAACCTCAGATAAAATGACTGATAAAGAGCAAGATGTCATTCATCAAACTTTAGTTTCCGAGCGTCTGCATTCAGTCTTATGCCAATGCGAAAGTTCAAAAGGATTAGAAACTGAAATCACAATGTAAAGAAGAAAAGTGGAAAACATACAGAAGGATAAGAAAAATACATGAAGACAGAGATAGTGTTTAGAGACCAATGTTTTCTTTATATATTTTGTACAGATTGATTTGTTTATTGCATGGATATAATTCATTATTCATGTAACCAAATGATGTTCTGTAATCAATTATTCTACTAATGTAATTCACCATACATGCTTAGGGTGTATTTGGTGTTGGGCAACACCAATTAGTTTGGTTAAGTTAGTTGCATTCAGGTGTAATGACATTTTCAGAAAGACGTTGTATCTGATCAATGCTTTCTTGGTTAGAATGATTTGTGATTTTGGTAGCAGATTGGATTATCTGATTTATTCAATGCATTTGTTGCTTGCTGACTGTTGCTTGAATCACCGAACCTTTATAGTTTAAACATTTACACCAACACTGATGTTGCCTGTGGCTTTAGAGAGTTACGTGCACGTTTCATTTAGTATATGTTCTTTCTAATTATATTCTTAACTTATACGCTCCCATGTATTGTGATTTGACATGAGAAGATAAAACAAAGTAAAAAGTAGTGATAAAGAGGCTTTCAGCTTGTTAATGGGCGACAAAAAAGAGCATATGTTGACTCATAGGAATAAAGGTGATATTGTAAAAAAAAAAAATCATTTTTGTAATTACTTTATTATTTCTCTAATGTATTAATTAGTAAAAGCAATAAAATATAACTAGTAGAAGACCCGTGCGTCCGCAAGGGTAAATCAAATCTTAAGATGAATAATTTATTAAAATTCGAATGAGGAATGTTAATTTAAGATTCACATAATATAGATGAAATGAATCTATATATAGTAGCTATGTAAAAAATGGAAATGCAATAATTATTAATATCTTAAGTCATTCGATAAGATTAGGTTGTTGGTGATAAACAATTGTTATTATAAAATCATTAATAACTGGAAATATTTATCAAATCACCAACATGATAAATATTTACAAGTATGACTAATAACTATAAATATTTACAAATATCACGGATAATTATAAATATTTATAAAATTTTGTTGTTTAAATAAAAAAGGTATTGTGGTGATAGTGTCCTGTGAAAGTGGTGAGTTTATGCTAATTATAAATATTTATAATATTTTGTTGATTTAAATAAAAAAAAGGTATTGTGGTGATAGTGTCCTGTGAAAACTTCTTAGATGAATAGTTTTCAATTTTAATTGGTATATAATTTATTTAAATACAATTATAAAATATGAAATAATAAATTTTATTGTGTAATACAATTTAGGCTATAAATTGTTCCAAACATCTCATATTTTATTCAAATAATAGGAGGATTAAAAAATTATAATTAAAAAAATAATTATGATACACACTCATTTTTAGAAGGCTATAAACTATTGATGTTTATGTTATATCGTCAATATATCAAAGCTTATACTAATATATCAAAGAGTTTTTATTTTATCCATCGAAACGGCAAATCATACTAAAAGTGGTACAAATGATTATTGAATCTCTTGCAAGTACATTTTCTTACAATAAACGTTTTAATCATTAGTTCAACTAATTTAATTTCCAATTGTTCAAAAATATGTTGAGTTAGTGGATTAGTTTTAATTAATTAATTCAATTACCATCAATTATGCTAAAACAATGAAAGATATGACATTTCAAAATTATATATAGGAAATTAGTATGGGAAAATTTGAAAATTAGTATGGATATGTTGACTCATAGGAATAAAGGTGATATTGTAAAAAAAAAAAAATCATTTTTGTAATTACTTTATTATTTCTCTCATGTATTAATTAGTAAAAGCAATAAAATATAATTAGATAAGAACGGTGAGTTGATAAATCTCTGTACCTATAGGCCTGAATTTTTTTTTAGAAAACATATCCATTCAAAAGAAATCAAAATTAGGAGATTTCTCGGTCGGATAATACAATTTGAACGCACCTTGGATTGTAATATTCGAACAAAAGGTAAATAAGTCCGGACTGTATCATCCAGAGTGTCACGTTTTTAGTAATGCAAACTATAAACTTTTTTACTCATGATTATGTAACACATTTCTTTAAATCCTCTCAAAATGTCTTCTCTTATTCAATAATTCCGTTTAGTAACACAATTCAAATGTATTTCGACATTAGAAATATCATAATCGTCTTAAGTTACAAGTAATGTACACCTATATCTCTTACCATTTAATCACAATTTAGTTTCTTTTGTTATCGTTATAAGAATCGTCTGAGTAGCAATATCTGAAGCCTATAGGATTGTACGAACGCTTTGAATGGTTGTTTGAATTCTCATATTTTCCATAGGTTGTAGGTATGGTGCACCCTAATGTTGTTAATCATGCCAATGCATTCGAGAATGACTTATCGGAAGATCTCACATATGGTTAAATGAGCCCGTACGGAAGCTGCAAAATTAGGTTTTGAGATAGTAATTGGGAGGTCAGATTCTGTTTATGATGGACGACATACATTTGTTACGATGGGATGCGAAAGATGTGTTTAGTATAAAGAAACTATCCAAAAGTTGAAAAATGATGCCACCAGAACAAGGCAATGTGGATGTCCTTTAAAGATGCGTGGCTACCACAAGGCGAATAATTTTTGAACATTTAGTATGATTTGTGGTATTTATAATTATGGAATGGGTCGCAAGTTATCTAGCAATCTGATTGTTAATCATTTAGATTCAGAAGAAAAGGAAATTGTTGTTAAGATGACAATGAACATGGTTCGGCCTAAAAATATACTCACTACTTTGAAACAAAAAAGACTCGAAAGTGTATAGAATATTAAACAAGTTTATAATGTTTGACACAAAAACAACAAGGCGGTTAGGGATCCGAGAACTGAAATATAGCGGTTGCTAAAAATGTTGGATGAGCATCACTATGTTTCTAGAGTGTGTGATGTAACACCCCAATTTATGTTATTTTATTTGAATTGAGTTAAAATGTTTTTATTAGTTTATTTGGGTGCTTTAATAATTAAATGGAGAATATTGAGGAAACTATTAAAATTATTGTTATTTTAATTAATTAAAATGATAGAAAAATAGAGAATTATGAGTTTTGGGGAGAAAATTTGAATTAAAGAAAAATTAGAGTAAAAAGGTGGAATTAAAAAGAGAGATAGAGGCAAGTGTGAAATTAATTAAAATAAAATTAGGTTTGGGTTAGATGCACTTTTAGCCCCTCTACTTTGATGTTTTTTAATTTTTAGTATTCCATTTTAAAAACCAGCTTTTTGGTCCTGGACTTTACATCACTTTTATTTTTAATGACGTGACATGGATGAGTACAATAATTTATTGTTTTATCATTTTTTTTTGGCTTTATACCACCAGTTTAGTCCGGTTCGGGGGCGAGTTCTGGCATCAAGTGGTTCCATCCCCCTCCCGATCGAAGTTGCGGGGGATCGAACCGTGGTTCTCCCTACCAAGTCCAGCGCCAATCACCACTGGACCAACTAACGATTGGTATTGTTTTATCATTTATTTATAGAATTAGTTAATAATTAAGTTTTTTAATAAATATATTTTGAACATTATTTAATTAAGTTTTTTAATAAATATATTTTGAACATTATTTAATTAAGTTTTTTATAATATATTTTGAACATTATATAAGACAAATTTTAAAGGCTTAAATAGTCCGTTAGTCTCTGTAAGCTGACGTGTTTTTAATTTTGGTTCCTAATTCTTTTCTTTTATCCAAAAAACGATGACTCAAGAGTGGTTAAATGGTAGTATTTTCAAAAGAAAAAGATTTTGAAGAAGAAGAACATATGACTAGGAAAATCAGACAGCTGGTGGACACTGTTATGTCATCTTTGGTCATGGCAAGTGCAAAGGTACTTGCAGAAAATCCTATGTTAGAACCACATTTGGTTCTTCATCCAATCCTTAAGTTTTTATGATAACAATACATATATTTTTTATGTAACAATTTCGTACTCTAATAGTTTCTTGAGTGTGCAGATTCACTATTTTGATTAATTAAGGATTGTTGTCCAAAAGAAGAACTATTTGTATAAATTTCTGAAGTGACATAAGTAGTTCAGAAGAATGTTGAATGCCCATCAGAATGCATTTTGATAGGGTTTCTAAAGACAAGCTTCTATCAGATCAGAAGTCAAGATTTCAAGGCTTAGATAAGCTTTTGCTTCCAGCTCAGAAATCAAGATGTGTCGTTCATATTAGTTGTTGCTTTCATCAGAATCAGCGTTAACACATGTCAGAAGAACTATTTGTATAAATTTCTGAAGTGACATAAGTAGTTCAGAAGAATGTTGAATGCCCATCAGAATGCATTTTGATAGGGTTTCTAAAGACAAGCTTCTATCAGATCAGAAGTCAAGATTTCAAGGCTTAGATAAGCTTTTGCTTCCAGCTCAGAAATCAAGATGTGTCGTTCATATTAGTTGTTGCTTTCAACTCTTAAGACTTCATTCTAACTCTGAAAAAACAAATATCTTTGGTCGCCTACATTACCTGATTTTGGTGTGCTCTTTGTCCCCCCACGATCTCTTCGGAGTCGTTACATCAAGGAAAGCTACGACTTGTCCTTTTCAACGGTCATCTTCTCAGTTAATTCTCTGATTTTATAATTGGCATTAATTTTAGTAAAACAAATCAAGCAGCAACATTTTAAACAAGATGTTCTAACTTGCAAAAAATATATGTTGAACAAAATATTCTATCAACTGCAAGTGTAGAAACATGTCGAACAAGATGTCATATGGAGGATCATATGACATTGTATTTTATGGACAACTGGACTGGGATTTTTGGATCTGTGTGTTACAGGTGCAAAATATTTCAAGAATAATATGCAATCCAATATGGCGCTTAATTTAAGGATAAAAGATGTTATCCGTATTTACATATGTGTTCATAGTTTCTAAATAAGGAGATTATTTACGAAACTATTGATTGAAGATCTATTTTTATCTTGTGCAAATTTTTAGTAGTCTCCTTGCTGCATTTTGAAGCCTAAATCCAGTCCAGATGTGTGCTTTAAATAGAAGACTACAAACCTAATTGGAGAGTAGAACTTGCGGGATAATAGGTTAAGGTTTGTGTGTTAATTCTGAGCCTCTCTAATATCACCCTTGATAGAAGAGTATGACTGTTTTTATGGAGTTGTAATTTCTGTCATGCATTCATAAGTTGTTGAGTAGTGAACGTATATTTGTCACTTAGGTATCCTCGATACATAGTTCTAAGTGTGTGTTTCTTGGTTTTCAAGCTATTGTTATTGATCGAAGCTTTTAAGCAAGATCAAGTATTCTTGATTAAGAGGTTCGTAATCTAGTGTTTCTTGTAATTGAAGATTGAGGTAAAGGGTCATCAATCTCAGTAACTGGGATTGTTATTGTGAGATATCACTTTGGTGATTGGAAGTGAGAGGGGTTTCTCTTATCTAGGAAGTTCTTAGGTAGAAGTTTCGTTGGGCAGGGATTAAGTGAGAAGTTGTAAACCGGAGGTTGTTTAGCTTCATATTGATACTACTAATAGTGAATTTCCTTCTTGGCTTGGTAGCCCCCAGAGTAAGTGTTGTTGTACACCGAACTGGGTTAACAATTACTTGTGTTAAGTTACTTTCCAGCCTTGTTCTTAAATCATGTTTACCTAGCCATTGTATGTTGTTGAGAGATTAATGTCTCGACATCTACTAGGACATTTGAGATCTGAATACCAGAATTTCAATTGGTATCAGAGCAGACATCCTGTTTTATATCTGGGTGAGACTCAGGGAAGATACTTTCTGGTTTAATGGATAGGGAAGGGGGATTTAATTATCAAATCCATAAAGAGAAAGGAATACATGATAGTGTATGATAGAGGTGTAAATGCAAGCTTCTCAAGCATAGTTTGTTTTGATGAAGACAATATGGACATCAAGCTTTCATAAAAGGATGTGCAAAAAGTATTTCAAGTTTTAAGCAAGAAACACATCATTTCAAAGTCTTGAAGAAACAATAAAGATTCAAGGATCGAGCTAAAACGGCAAAGGTACAAACAATACTCACTTTGACATATAATTGTTCACAAATATATTTTCATGCATATCATAAACATACTACAAAGTGTCATCCTTCAAAAGATCATTTAAAACCTTTTTCAAAGTTAAAATTCAAAATAAAGGTTTTAGGAACCGGGTTGTCCCTATGGGGGAACCGGTTCCCAGCATTCTACTTTTTCAGTATTCTGTGTTTTACTACTAGGAACTGGGTTGTCCCTAGGTGGGAACCGGTTCCTCAGTTCAAAATTTGAATTTTTCTGCTGTAACGTTCAGCAGGAACCGGGTTGTCCCAGGCAGGAACCGGTTCCTACTGAACCAGTGTGTTTTTCCATTGCATGATTTCATTCAAACGAATTTATCTTCTTACCACTAAATCATTGCATTGCTTCATGGAAAAATAACCATTCAAAGAGGTGTTTAGCACATTATAAATACTACATCTTTCATAATCATTAATCACCTTCTTCATTAACAATTCATAACTTTCATAAATCTTCATCTTTCAATATTTCCAAGTGTTCATCAAATCCTTACTTTCAAGTGAAACTTTCTATACACATTTTCATTGAGAAATTCATTCAAAGTTTCATGCATACATTGTGAACACTTATATCCATTTTGAGAATTGTTTATTTGAAGAAGAAGATCAATCCAAGATTGATAGTGCTATACAAACTTTATCTAAATCTCTTGTAAAAAATTCAAAGAAAATTATTTCCTTACTATCCAGGATTGTTGGAAGTAAGTGGTGTGTTTGAAGAGGATTGTTCTTCATCCACATTAGTGTTGATTGATTTTAAAGGTGTTAAGAACCTTTGATCACCCTATAGGTTAGATAGTAGGCATAGGCTTGTACAATAATTCTAACTATAGTGAAATCTCTTTCGTGTTTGAAAGGGGACTGGAGTACTCTCGGATTGTGAGGGGAACCAGTATATATCGTTGTGTTCTTTATCTTTTCGCTTTTACCGCTTTCATCACCATTACCAAGAAAAAGATAAAAACCATCAAAAGCCTTCAAACACTTAACCAAAAATCAGTAAAGACTTTCTCATAAAACCGATTAATTTTTGAAAACCTAATTCACCCCCCTCTTAGGCATATCTGATACTTACATTTGGCATCAGAGCAAGTTATAGGTAACTTGTTCCTAAAGATCCAGAATGGCTTCCGCAAATCAAAATCCAGTTTTCAAAGATGGTGGTTCTAACAACAAGCCTCCATTGTTTTGTGGTGAATATTTTGACTTTTGGAAAATCCGAATGAAGGCTCATCTAGAAGCACAAGGAGAAGAAGTATGGGAGGCTGTCCTACAAGGTCCTCATGTTCCTGTAACTGTCGTTAACGGTGTTGGATCGGATAAACCTAAAGCGTCATGGGATGATAACGATAGAAAGAGGGTTCTTGCTGACAAAAAGGCGGTCAAGCTCCTTCAAGGTGCTCTTAGTATGGATGAATTTTTCCGAGTATCGGCATGTACAACATCAAAGGAAATATGGGATACTCTTGTAGAAACTCATGAAGGTACCACTGAAGTTAAAAGATCAAGATTGAATACTTTAAGCCAAGAGTACGAACTGTTTAGAATGAAGCCCAGAGAAACTATTCTCGATTTGCAAAAACGATTCGTACATTTGACAAATCACTTGAAGGCACTTGGTAAGACTCTTACTACCGAAGAACTTAATCTTAAAGTACTCAGATCTTTGACAAGGGAGTGGCAACCAAAAGTGACGGCGATATCCGAAAAGAAAAATTTATCAAAATTTACTTCCGCAACACTATTTGGAAAACTTCAAGAATATGAGACGGAACTTGGAAGATTGGAAAAGCATGAGAACTTAGAGAAGAAATCCAAAGGCATTGCATTAAAGGTAGATTTAAAAGAAAGCAAAATGAAAGATGCATCGGATGAAGATGAAAATTTCTTGCTTCTTGTAAAAAGGTTAGGCAAATTTTTTGGTAATAAAAATAATATTGATAATACTAACTATGTCAAAAGAAAGAAATTCTCAAAGCATAAAGATAAAGAAGCATCCACTTCATCACAAGAAGTTACATGCTATGAATGTGGGAAACAAGGACACATAAAGCCGGAATGTCCAAAGCTTTCGAAGAAGAATGGATTCAAAGGCAAAAAGGAGTTCAAAAATAAAAAGGCCTACATAGCATGGGAAGATAATGAAGTAAGTTCCTCATCGGACTCCGATAGTGACGAAAGTGCAAACCTAGCACTAATGGCATCACACCACTCCGACGATGAAGAAGGCGAGGTTAGTTATGATGATTCTCTTTTTGATAATGGTGCACAAGGTGCAATAGATGAATTATTAAAAGAATGCAAAATTCTCTATAAAACTATCTCATCTCAAAAGAAAATAATATCATCTTTAGAAGAGAAGGTTAAGATAATTGAAGTAGAACATAAAGATGACAAAGAAAAAATGATTAGTGTTCAAGAAGATAATGTTGCATGCAAGAATTGTGAATCACTTTCCTTCCAAATTGTCCAATTAAAACGTGTTTTAGAAAGATATGAAAAAGGGCAAATTGGATTGGAAAATGTTCTTAGCACACAAAGATACTCCAATGATAAGAGCAGACTTGGTTTTTCTAAATTTGACAAACCAAAATCCAACAAGACTATCTTTGTCAAAGCTAGTAACCAACCAATTCAAGAGAAAGTGATCAAGCCTAAAGTAATGCAACATTATCCTAAAAGGAAGAACTTTGTTAAGAAGAAATCTTATCCTCCTAGATATAGAAGTAACTTTGAACCTACTTGTTTTTATTGTGGTATTATTGGTCACACACCCAATGCTTGTTATGTAAGGAACTTTAGTGTTCCTAGTGGATATTATGTATGGGTGAGGAAAGGAACTAACTATGATGGACCCAAAGCCATTTGGGTACCTAACAAAACTTAATTTGTTTTGTAGGCATGCTTGAAGACCACCTCAACCCTATGTATCTAGATAGTGGTTTTTCAAAGCATATGACGGGTGACCTAAACCAATTTTCAGATCTAAGGTTAAAGGCCAAGGGCTTTGTCACTTATGGAGACAACAATAAGGGAAGAATCCTTGGCAAAGGCAAAGTTGGTGCACCACCTTTCACATCCATTGAAGATGTTCTTTATGTTGAAGGACTAAAGCATAATCTTCTTAGCATTAGCCAACTTTGTGACAAAGGCTTCAAGATCAAATTCACTAAGGAGGAATGCTTGATCATCGATGAAGTCACCAATGAGGTAAAACTCAAAGGTACAAGAATTAATAACATTTTTATGATTTCCTTAAATGATTTATCTTTGAAAGTAAAATGTCTTTTGGTAAACAATAATAATGATTCATGGTTATGGCATAAAAGAGCAGCCCATATTCATATGGATCATTTAAATAAGTTAACGAAACATGATCTTGTTATTGGCTTACCTAAGATAAAGTTTGTCAAGGATAAATTATGTGACGCATGTCAAAAGGGAAAGCAAACCAAATCATCTTTCAAACCAAAGAATGTGGTGACTACAACAAGACCACTTCAATTATTGCATATGGATTTATTTGGTCCATCAAGGACAAGAAGCTTCGGAGGTAATGTATACGCTTTAGTTATTGTTGATGATTATTCTAGATATTCTTGGACTTTGTTTCTTGTGCAGAAAAGTGATGCTTTTAAAGCCTTTAAGAAGTATGCAAAACAAATCCAAAATGAAAAATCATTAAAGATTGTATCCATAAGAAGTGATCATGGTGGAGAGTTTCAAAATGCATCATTTGAAGAATTTTGTGAAGAACATGATATCTCTTACAATTTTTCAGCACCAAGAACTCCACAACAAAATGGAGTAGTTGAAAGGAAAAATAGGTTTCTAGTAGAACTTGCAAGAACAATGCTTAGTGATGCAAATCTTCCTAAATACTTTTGGGCGGATGCGGTTAGTACGGCATGTTATGTTGGAAATCGAGTAATCATTAGACCTATCTTAAAGAAGACTCCATATGAACTCTTCAAAGGAAGAAAGCCAAACATTGCTCACTTTCACATTTTTGGATGCAAGTGCTTTGTTCTCAACAATGACAAAGACAACCTTGGTAAGTTTGATGAGAAATCCGACGAAGGTATATTTCTTGGTTATTCTCTTTCTAGTAAAGCATATAGAATTTATAATAAAAGAACTTTAACTATTGAAGAATCCATGCATGTATCTTTTGATGAGACTAACACCTCCAAAGAGGAAATAGTTGTTTGTGATGATGATGATCCTTTAGATTTACCCTCGGAAGAACTTTCAAATGATACAATTGTGAAGGTACCTAAAGAACCTTCAAATGATACAATTGTGAAGTCACCGGAAGTTCAACAAGAAAGTGTACAACAAGAATCTAACACCAATGATCTACCAAAAGAATGGAGAACTCATAGAGATCATCCTATTGATAAAGTTATTGGTGATATTAGCCAAGGAGTTGCAACAAGATTAAATCTCAAAGATGCTTGCTTACACATGGCTTTTGTTTCTCAAATTGAACCTTCCAAAGTTGATGAAGCCTTAGGAGACGATCAATGGATAAATGCAATGCAAGAAGAATTAAATCAATTCGAGAGAAATCAAGTTTGGGAACTTGTTCCTAGACCAAATAACAAACACATCATAGGTACTCGATGGGTGTTTAAGAACAAACTTGATGAGAATGGTATAAATGTTCGAAACAAAGCAAGATTGGTGGCCCAAGGTTACAATCAAGAAGAAGGAATCGACTTTGAAGAAACATTTGCTCCGGTTGCAAGGTTAGAAGCTATTCGTCTTTTACTTGCTTATGCATGTTCATTAAATTTTCAGCTTTAACAAATGGACGTCAAGAGCGCATTCTTGAATGGCTACATCAATGAAGAAGTCTATGTCAAACAACCCCCGGGATTTGAAGACTTCAAGAATCCTTCACATATCTTTAAGTTGAGAAAGGCTCTTTATGGATTAAAGCAAGCACCTAGAGCATGGTATGATAGACTTAGCAATTTTTTGTGTGAAAAAGGTTTCGAAAAGGGTAAGGTTGATAAAACTTTGTTCATTAAGAAAATCAAAAGTAACACTTTATTGGTTCAAGTCTATGTTGATGATATCATTTTTGGATCGACTAACAAAGAAATGTGTGAGGAATTCTCATTAATGATGCAAGGAGAATTCGAGATGTCTATGATGGGAAAGATGAACTACTTTCTTGGACTACAAATTAAGCAACTCAAAGAAGGAATCTTTATCAATCAATCCAAATATTGTAAAGAATTGCTGAAGAAGTTTGATATGGACAATTGTAAAGCAATGAACACTCCAATGGGCTCCGGTACATATGTTGATCAAGATGAATCCGGTACTCCAATTGATATTACCAAGTATCGAGGTATGATTGGTTCTTTATTGTATTTGACGGCAAGCCGTCCTGACATAATGTTTAGTGTTTGTCTTTGTGCTCGCTTTCAAGCAAATCCAAAGGAATCACATCTTATGGCGGTTAAAAGGATCATGAAGTATCTCAAAGGAATGACCAACGTTGGCTTATGGTATCCTAAAGGTAGTGTTTGCAATTTAATTGGTTATTCTGACGCGGATTATGCAGGATGTAAAACTGATCGTAAAAGCACAAGTGGTACTTGTCACATTCTTGGAAATGCATTAGTATCATGGGCTTGTAAAAAACAAGCATGTGTTGCTCTTAGTACGGCCGAAGCGGAATACATAGCAGCAGGTAGTTGTTGTGCACAAATTCTTTGGCTTAAGCAACAACTTCGTGACTACGGACTTGATCTCGGATGCATTCCTCTTCGATGCGACAATACAAGTGCTATAAATATCACAAAGAATCCGGTCATGCATTCAAGAACCAAACACATAGACATTCGACATCATTTTCTTCGCGATCATGTGCTTAAAGGAGATGTTGAAGTCACTTTTGTAGATACTCATAATCAACTTGCGGATATCTTCACCAAGCCTCTCCCAAAAGAATCGTTTTACAAAATTCGACGAGAGCTTGGAATTTTAGATGAAGGTGATGTTTAAATTCGTTCGTCATTATCATAAATCAAAGGTACACGTTTCTAACATTTTATGTGATAAAAAGTGTTTTATGAATGTTCATATATTATGCCTTGGTATTTATGTATGATATGTATGCTTTATATTTCATAAAATTAAAGTTTTTGGACTTTTTCAGTCCAGGAACCGGTTCCCAGGTGGGACGAACCGGTTCCCCATAGTAAATTCCAGAGGCAATGTTTTTGTGTGTCTCAGGAACCGGTTCCCATGTAGGGACGAACCGGTTCCCACGTACTTTTTCCAGTTTTTTCACTTATCTTTTGGCTGTACGTGAAAGTAATGTGTGGATGATATTGTTTTGCTTATTTTTTTATTTTCTTTATTTTACTTCAATATACATTATATCACTTCACACCACACATTCACTCTCATTTACTCACATTCACTCTCATTCAACATTCATCTTCATCTTCTTCAAACCTTCCACCTCCATTGTCAAACCAAATTAAAACCCCATTATCTCACCATAACTCCCCAAATTAAATTACCCACTACCTCTAAACACTATATAATCCTCCACTCTTTCACACATTTCACTCAAATCATCTTCCACTCTCCAAATCTAAAAAATCCCATATCAAACCCTAACTCTCAACTTCTTTCAACCATGGCACCCAAAGTTTCAAGAAGTGCAAAGGGAAAGAATAAAATTGGAGAGACAAGTGAAGATCCTCAAGAGTTCCAACCAACTGTCAAGAGTCGGAGACTCACATTCAACATTCGTAGTCGGAAACTCCTTCCGGCTAAGTACGGTAAACTTCATGATTTCCCAACTCATAGCTTTAATTTAAATGCTAGGTTAGCTAATGTCGGTGTTGCAAATTTTGTAAGTGATCATGGAGACTATTACCCGGATTTGGTTAGGGAATTTTACCATAACCTTAAGATAGTGACCAATGATTTTGATGAGTTCACTTTGGTATCCGAAGTTTCAAGAAAAGAGATTTGCTTAGATGTTGAGGATTTTGGGAAACTCTTAGGAATTCCATACGAGGGTTTAGTGCTCCTTCAAGGTAACATTCCGGAGGATTGGCAACCGTATAGTAAGATTGATGTCTTTGTGGATATGTGCCGACCAACTCAACGCGACACAGTTCGCCAACAGCTTGCTACCAAGTTTAACATGTTCGGTTCAAGCTTATTGGTGAGTGATAGGATGCTCCATCTTATCATTGCTTATGTTTTATTTCCAAAGAATTCTAACCATTCCAGGGTCAATGAGTTTGAGTTGATGGTTTTGCTTGCTCTAAGACGTGGCATTGAAGTCAATTGGGCTCTTTCAATTATGCGCCACATGCAGCTTATGGCTTCCCTTAAAGGAGGCTTACCTTATGCAAGGGCCATCTCTCATATTGTTCGAAATGCTGGTGTTCTCCTTCAAAGGGAACCGAAGAAAAATATGGATGAACAAGAGTGTGTTATCACCACCATTACCGCTCTTAAAAATACAGGAATTGTTACAGATCGTGAAGGTAGATTTTTCTACAAAGTTGACTTCGAACCGGCCGTGCCACAAATCCCTCAACCTCCCGAAGGTGGATACACAATGGAGATGATGTTTGACAAGCTTTGCTCCATTCAAACATCTATTGATAACAACAAGCGGGAGAACAACTATGAGCATAACCTTATGAGAAGACAAATGCGGGAAATTCAACGGACTCAAAGGCGGATCTTGGCTCATTATGAGGGAGAGGAAGGAAGTGAAGAAGAAGATGAACAAGATGATGATGATGAAGAGCAAATGGATGAAATTGATTAAATTATGTGCTCTTTATTATTATGTTCTATTTAATTGTTGGTTTTTATTTATGTTTTTAGACATTGTTCCCTTTATGTTTCGTGATGTTTAGGATTATTTAAGTTTATGTTGTAATCGTGAAAAACTACGTTTCGTATCGTTTAATCGTGTTATGTTTGTAGTATTTCAAATTGTGTTATATTTGTGGTATTTCATATCAATTTTCTCTTTTTCCCCATCCATTTTGATAATAACAAAGGGGGAGAAGAAAAGAATATGCATGTGTTTTTGTGTTGTTTTGTTTCAAAGAAAAAATGCAGGCCATTGTTAACATTAACAAATGAAACTCATCACCATAAATCAAAGAAGGAATCATGGATTTAGGGGGAGTCTCTAACATAGGGGGAGTCTTGCATTGTTCAACATAATTTCAAAAGCACAAAACAACTTTTTTTTTCAAAACATTTTCAAGACTTGGTTGTCATCATCAAAAAGGGGAGAATGTAAATGCAAGCTTCTCAAGCATAGTTTGTTTTGATGAAGACAATATGGACATCAAGCTTTCATAAAAGGATGTGCAAAAAGTATTTCAAGTTTTAAGCAAGAAACACATCATTTCAAAGTCTTGAAGAAACAATAAAGATTCAAGGATCGAGCTAAAACGGCAAAGGTACAAACAATACTCACTTTGACATATAATTGTTCACAAATATATTTTCATGCATATCATAAACATACTACAAAGTGTCATCCTTCAAAAGATCATTTAAAACCTTTTTCAAAGTTAAAATTCAAAATAAAGGTTTTAGGAACCGGGTTGTCCCTATGGGGGAACCGGTTCCCAGCATTCTACTTTTTCAGTATTCTGTGTTTTACTACTAGGAACCGGGTTGTCCCTAGGTGGGAACCGGTTCCTCAGTTCAAAATTTGAATTTTTCTACTGTAACGTTCAGCAGGAACCGGGTTGTCCCAGGCAGGAACCGGTTCCTACTGAACCAGTGTGTTTTTCCATTGCATGATTTCATTCAAACGAATTTATCTTCTTACCACTAAATCATTGCATTGCTTCATGGAAAAATAACCATTCAAAGAGGTGTTTAGCACATTATAAATACTACATCTTTCATAATCATTAATCACCTTCTTCATTAACAATTCATAACTTTCATAAATCTTCATCTTTCAATATTTCCAAGTGTTCATCAAATCCTTACTTTCAAGTGAAACTTTCTATACACATTTTCATTGAGAAATTCATTCAAAGTTTCATGCATACATTGTGAACACTTATATCCGTTTTGAGAATTGTTTATTTGAAGAAGAAGATCAATCCAAGATTGATAGTGCTATACTAACTTCATCTAAATCTCTTGTAAAAAATTCAAAGAAAATTATTTCCTTACTATCCAGGATTGTTGGAAGTAAGTGGTGTGTTTGAAGAGGATTGTTCTTCATCCACATTAGTGTTGATTGATTTTAAAGGTGTTAAGAACCTTTGATCACCCTATAGGTTAGATAGTAGGCATAGGCTTGTACAATAATTCTAACTATAGTGAAATCTCTTTCGTGTTTGAAAGGGGACTGGAGTACTCTCGGATTGTGAGGGGAACCAGTATATATCGTTGTGTTCTTTATCTTTTCGCTTTTACCGCTTTCATCACCATTACCAAGAAAAAGATTAAAACCATCAAAAGCCTTCAAACACTTAACCAAAAATCAGTAAAGATTTTCTCATAAAACCGATTAATTTTTGAAAACCTAATTCACCCCCCCCCCTCTTAGGCATATCTGATACTTACAAGAGGAAAGTGTGTGGTGCTCTGTTGCTGCAAGTAAGAGAGAATCTTCTTTATGTTGTAGCATGGAGTGTCTGCAAGGACACTTGTCTCAGACAAAACGTCAGGACATGTCTGAGAAGAGTTGGGAGAATTTATTTTTCTCTATAATATGGTTGTATGCTCCTATGTGCAGCACATATGTGAACCATTATGGTCGCTACCCTGAAGGGAGAAGTGGTGATGAGCTGACGCGTCTCTGTGAAGTGTATGTTTGATTTATTTTCAAATAAATTTTTGTTCTGAGGTCAACTAGACTGTCATTCTTAGGTGCACGAGATGTTAAGGTGTACATGAATGTTGTTGAGAAGCTTTTGTTTTTTATATGTTACGCTGCATGGGTATCAAACGGAAAACCTATGTTAGTTCACTATGTCTCTAGTGGTGGAAAATTTGAAGTACCAACTAAGGGGGAGAAGCTCCTAGTTCCCTTAGCAGGCTTGAAGATTTTTGGAGTGGCTTATAGAGATGTCAGACATGATGACATGACATCTGACTGGTTGAGAATGTGATTTCTCAATGGTGTTTTGTTGTAGTTTCCTCTAACTAACATGTTGGATACGTTTTTGTTCTGCTGCAAATATATCAGATGTAACACCACTGGTAGCTTCTTGAGTGTCTGGTGGTGAGGTGTCAAAAAGGTTGTTCTCAGAATACCACTAATAGAAGTGAATTATGGTCTGATCTCCTTTGAAGGTTTACCCTGTGATGGTGTGTTACTTGGAAGATAGCTTCAAGCAGCTTATTAAAATTGCCAAAGAATCTTAAGATTCCTACCCTGGAAAACCATGAAAGACTTACACATATGGTTTATAAAAGGAGTTTTGAAGAAAGGGAAGAGCTTTTGTTAGGATCCATTGGGATATGCCTTAGAAGTATGTTCAATCTTGGTGATTGAATAGGCTAAATGTCTTGATTAAGGGGTCCCTCTGGTTCTTGGCCTCAGAAGGAAAGTGATCCTAACTTTGCAATTACTGGAGTGGTTGGAAGTTGTACGTATTGAAGAACCTAAAGGTGATCAAGAAATGTCCTAATTTTTTATAAGAAGTATTGGCTTAATAACCAAGCTCGATAAGGGGCTTTGATGTCCTACTTTTTGTTGGAACAACTCATCAGCAAAGTTTACATAATATTGTAGAACAAGAATTTCATAACACATGATTTGGATGCTAAACAATTGTGTGTTGGATCACATATTTTTGGAACCTACTTCTAAACTTGAAGAACCACCTGGTTGGTGTGTCTAAGAAGTTTCTCTCAAGAAACATGTTTTAGATATGTGGGTTGGTCAAAAGATGATCAACCTTTTGATTACTTATTGAGTCACTTTATTTCTGATTCAAATAAGTAGGAGTGCAAAAGATGAGCTCTAACTTCCTATGAAGAGATGGTATCTTAACCAGAGGTTCTATATTTGTAGGTAAAGCTCAAATGTCAAGGACTTTATCTCTGGCATCTAAAAGGTTCTTCTGATCAAGAGGAGGCAGATGTGTGTAATCTCGTGGTTGATATATTACCTAGACTTAAAGAGTGATCAGCTGCTGCTATATGATTCATATGTGTTCCTCGCAAAGGGATGTGTATAGGTTACTATGGATATTGACTCTAGAACCATTATACATTGAAAACACATGTGATCAAGGATGATGTCTAAAGTGATGTTGTAACATCATCTCAGTGATTCTTCTCCAAAAAAAGAGGTTATTTTTGAAGTTCATGATGTGAGGATAGCGGAGTAGAGTGTCTGATCTTGAAGACCTACCCCTTAGGTATCCTTAATTGATGAGGAAAAATGTGTAGGAAAAACCATGAGAAAAGGTTTATTTCATAAGGTCGTGCATATGGTTGATGTCAGATCATTCAAGCTTGACATCTTTCTAACTAAGAAGGGGACTGTGTATTTTTATCTTCAGGTCTATGTGTGACTCAATGAAGGTCTGGTTGTAGCATGGGAGATGTCACACATATTGTCTTAATATTTTGGTATGCTTCACTAAATTCTGGCTGAGAAGAATTTACTTGTGGACCAGTAGAAGGCATAGTGTTTTTTTTACTTCAGATCACGTGATGGCTCTATAAACCATCTTTTACTTGACTCAAAAAGTCTTGAGAATACAAGAGAAGGCAGACAATGTCTGACAAGATGTCAGGACATTGTCCAGGACTTGG
This sequence comes from Vicia villosa, assembly GCF_029867415.1. NCBI lineage: Eukaryota > Viridiplantae > Streptophyta > Magnoliopsida > Fabales > Fabaceae > Vicia > Vicia villosa. The sequence goes on along the minus strand of NC_081186.1, from coordinate 120,859,350 downwards.
TTCCTTCAAGACCAACAAGGGAATGCTTTTGACGGTGCAATCAAGAATACGTCAGGAGAGTGTGTAAAATGTGTTTGTGCAAGCGCATTAATTGAAACCAGCGTTTCAGGAGAACCAATCCAGAGTCAATAAAGCCGTTCAAAAATGACTTGGACGGTGCACATTGATTTGTGGTGGTGTTATATTTCTCAAATAATGTTTTCTTTGACCAAGACCATTGTTACAGTCAAGGACCGTTATAACATCATACTGTATATTTTGTTTGATTTGACATGGAAGATGGAAAATTGAGATTAACCCCTTACAAACCAACATTTTAGGTACAATAAATTTCAATATATGAAGTGAATGTGATGTGATGTTATACGTGGTCGCGGGAATAAAATTCGGGTTTTTATTTGATTGGTAATTTAATCAAAGGGAAATAAAATATTTAAATTTGGTAATTTATTTAAATTTGATGCGGACTAGAAATTTGTAGTGAGTATTTACTCCGCTAGAAAATGACATTAATAAGTTTCATTTGAAATGAATTTTATAATTCTTAGAAGTTTCAATTTAAAAAATAGTCGAACATTTTCAAAAGTAAATGTACATTTTAAAGTAATATCTTGGATCAAAATTCAGGGTGTTACAAAAATGTAGAACGCCTTTGTGTTGGGTAGAAGTTGATGATAAGGAGATTCCTTGACTAGAGATAATCCAAGAAACCACCGAGAAGATAAAGTTGATTAAAGAAAAAATAAAGAAAGCCTAATATCGCCAAAAAAGTTATGCGGACCGGCAAAGAAGGTCGTTGGAGTTCGAAGAGGGAGATCATGTATTCTTGAAGGTCACCCCGTAGCTAAGACTAAAAGGACCATTCAAGACAAAGAAGTTGAGCTCGAGGTACATTGGACCGTATTAGATCATAACACGGGTTGGTGAAGTGGCTTACCAATTAGCAATGTCGCCTTCACTATCCGAGATTTATGATTTATTCCATGTATCTCAGCTTTATAAATGGTTGAAGTTGGAGGAGGTTTCTCCTTTCAACCTCAACTAAGATGTATTGTGGATTATGCCATTAAGGCGTTGTGGATTAAAGAAATCCCTCTCCTAAAATTCCTACAGGAAGAATCGCATTCGGGCGAAGCCATACGGGAGCTGGAGACGGAGATGCGAGATTCATATCCTCATCTATTCAAGTAAATTCCTAAATTTGAGGAAGAATTTTAAATAAAAAGGATGAAGATGTAATGCCCTAATTATTTAATACTAATAATCATTCTCTTAATGATGAAATGATGTGATAATGAGGAGACTTCAAAACCCTAATTAAGCCTTTAATCCTCATTAAATGGTGATGGAAATAATTAATAAATTGGGTCAATTGCCAAGGGCATGTTGGACATTTTTCTTAGGCATTATAAAAGGGAAAATGGAAGATATTTTTACCATTTCTCACTTGTTTCCTCTCTCTAAAATTAGAAACTTGATAATTAGAAGAAGCTAAGAAAAAGGGTGGGTCGAAAATCTAAGAGGAAGAGGAATGAAGGCTTGAGTTCATCACCAATCTTCATGCATGTGTGAGGTCTTTACCTTTTCTTGAGGAGAAAGCTTCAAGAATAAGTTGATCACCATCATCCTCATCTTCTCCAACCTCTATTCAGATTCATCAACTCAAAGAGATGGGTTCTAGTTAGGATTGAATTGGGGAAATTAGCACCATTATGAATGTGTGTTTGGGGAAAAAGGAATTTAGTTCTATGATGCTTGATTCCTTGCATGATTTTGTGCTAAATTTTTGTTTTATGTGTGTGATAGTATGGAAAATAGGATAAATATGTTTGTACAATCAAAATTCCATGTTTGTCTAATTTTCATGTAGTGAAAGCCAATAGGTTTTTGAGAAATACATAAAAGGAAAACTTGGAATTTTACATGTGATTAGGGCTAGAAAACAATGAATAGAAGCATTGTTTAATGTGTGAATTATTGATAGTGCCTTACCCATTGCTTGCTATTGCATATATGATGTGTTGGATGGTCTGGAATTGACTTTGATATAGGTTCAAGGACCCAAAGTGGTGGAAATCACTCAATGAGAGAATACCCAAAAATTCTGGGGGTGGACACGGCGCGTGTCCCCCAACACGGGAAATCGTGTCCTTCTCTGATTTTCCTGTGGGGCACGCCTTGGACTGGCACGGGCCGTGCAGGCCAACACGGGTCAATTGTGTCCCTTTTTTGTTCTAGTATAGAAGGGAGTGTTGACCCTAACACAGGTCGTGTTCCTTGACATGGGTAGCCCGTGGCGGCACCCCTGATTGGTAATTGGACATATATCATTCATTATGGTTAAAGGTGTGATAGTTTTGTTTAAGAAAAATGACAAAAATCGCTTGGAAACTCATTGGATGTAGGTATGCTATGTGAAACCCTAGTTGGTTTAAAGCGACATATACTTACCATGAAATAACATGAGAGATCAAGTGGGGTCACTAGATTAGAAAACTCTTGATAATCATGTGTGATAAGTAATACAGATCGTTCTATAAGAGAACATGTAAAAGTCGATCGTCGATTGATGTTGGAAATAAGTGAAATGTCTCTTAGGTTAATTAAGTAGGATAGGTTAATGAGAATAATCATAATGATTGTGTGTGGTTGCTTACCTAATGGAAATTACTTGGTAAGTGAGGAAACCCTAGGATCGATATGGAATCTGACGGTGAGAAATTCCCAAAAATGTAATGACGCTTCGACCCTTGGCAAATGTCGATATAATGATTCTGAGAAAAAAGTGAATTGAATAGGTGGGAGTCTTGATTCCTATGGCTTGCCTTAATTTTTGTTTAAAACTTAGGAGAGTAAGACCTGAGAAAAGGAAGGCAGGTAAACCTGGAAAACCTCACCTTTACGGATATGATCCAAATTGAAGGGAGGCAGGTAAACCCGGAAGACCTTACTTTAGTGGGCACCAGATAGTCCTTCATTAAGGACATCAAAAACACTAGCTGGGCTAGAGGTTCTTTAATGACTTTGACATGAAAATCTGAGCTCTTATTGTTCTACATGGCTTGTGAAATTAGGATATCATCTTTCACGGGATGTATGACACAGGGATAAACTTTGATTTTTTTTCTTGGTTTTATGTAAAGGCACGTGAGTGTACTTCTAATAAAATGAGAATAAGGATAGAAAACTATGTAGAGCTAAGTGGGCTCGTGGTGTAGTCTAGAACTCACTGAGATGTAGTATCTCACCCCATTCATGTTACTCAATTTCAGGTAGTTCAAGACAGGACCAAGGTAAAGTCAAGATGGTATGAAGACCCAAAGATTCTAGTGTTTTATGTTTTATTCCACTGTATGATATTTTGTATTATTACAAGTAGACCTCTATTGTATTTCATGTACTATATCTTACATTAATTTGTATTGTACATGATTCGGGATGTCAGTTAGACACTTATGTATGTATTCAGTACCAAACTATTGTTTCAATTAATATTATTCTAGACATGTATTATATCGGGGTGGTACATCTAACTTCCTAATGATTTATATTATTGGAAGAAAAAAAGGTCAAGAGGGGGAAGAAGATGTTATACTTATAAACAAGGAAGGAAGATGGAGTTGAGCTTAAAAAGGGTCGAATTTAACTTGCCTTGATAAAAGGAAACTCTAAAGATAGCGTGGATGGGGAATGAATTAGAGTTCTTCTCTTATATGATCATGAACCTAGGTCAAGTAGAAAATGATTACCTCTTCTTAGGTAGGCATCAACTGTAGCAGGGAGAACCTCTACATGTCTCCCTTCTTGACACATGAGAGGCATATAATGGTGCATGTGTTTCCTCAAGTGACGCTTGAGAGACTCACCCCAAGCTTGTCTTGAGGGACAAGCCTCAGCTACACTTGATGGACTCGCACCCAAGCTATGAGACTTACCCCAGGAACTCGTCATCTCAGAGTCTTTAAGATCACAAGACATTCAAATCAAATAGCTCCATCTTTTTCAAAGCCTCGTGCTTGAGAGACTGAGGATTGAGATAATTTATTAGGTCTAAAAAGGGATTATCTATGATAAAATAGGCTAAATTGAATGTAGTAATGTTAGGCGAGTGCCCGAAGCATGGTCGACTGCCTGAAGTGCACTTCAGGCCGCCCAATTTCCCGATTGAGCTTGGGCCTCCCCTCCCGAACTGAGGTATGTGATCTATTTATTTAACATATTTTTGCTTGGAATGTGTCCCTGGAGTAATGTCCTGGAGATATCAATTCAGGGGAGAAACTCGTGTCACCCATTTCCACGTTTCTGATTAGAAAACTAAGGAACCCGATTTTCTTGCTTTCTAATTCGGGCCAAGAAATCTTATATAAATACCTCAATCTCATATTTAGGGAGGACATTTATTAATTCCATAAAAAAACACAGAGTCTCTCACAACCCCTTACGTGAATCGACTCTTTCTCAACTATCATACTTTCATCATATATAAATATTCTAACTTTTAAATTTATTTAAGAAATTAATTTAACTATTTAAAAATAATTTTATTATTATTGACAAACCCTTTTAAAATATCTATGAAGTCTCCTAAATGCTTGACATGTTCTCTCTACGTGCATACCAATAAGTGAAGATCCTAATTAATGTATCCAACTCAAAAACAATGTCAACTTTCTCTCCTTTCTTACCTACGTGCTTCCATCTCAAACTATATAACAAAAATTCAAAATTATACTATTTTGGATTAATTGAACAATATCATGAATGCATTATTACCTTTTACAAAACAAAAAGTTTGAGTTTGACTTGTTCAAAGAAAACATTAGTTTAGCAAATACTAAATAAAGACATAACCAAAACAAAAAAGACAAAACAAACATGTTAATGTACCAGAATTAACAAACCCCAAAAAAACCTCCCTCCACAATCTTAGGCTCTTCAAACATTCTGTCATAGTTGTCATCTTTTCCTATTTTCCTCCAAACAATATTCAAAAGTAGTTATTAGAAATCTAATTAACACCCTTTTTCATGCTCTCTTTCATCTCATAAAAATTTCCAAAAAAATTCAACTAACCTCTTCCTCTCCTCTCCTCTCTCACCTCAATCCCCTCTCCAGGAGGTATGGGGAAGATAGAAAAGAAACACATAAAAATCAAATTTTCATTACCAAAACTAAATTATTTTCTATCACCCTTGTCATCATCATCCATGATGCCTATCCTCCTGGTTTTTCTTCTCTTGTCTTTCTTCTCTTCGCCGTCTTCAGCTGTTCCTTCGGCCGCAAGTTTCCTTCCTAAGGATAATTTTCTCATTGATTGTGGAGCTGAGAATCCTCCTACTTTACCTGATGGAAGACAGTTCAAATCCGATCCACAAGCGAATTCGTTCTTAAAGGCGACCGATGATTACAAAGTTTCTGTCAATGATGTTGATGTTCCTTTACCTATATATCTAAATGCTAGAATCTTCATTCAAGAAGCTAAGTATTCTTTCCATTTGGTTCAATCTGGTTTCCATTGGGTTCGCCTTCATTTCTACCCGATTAAAAACAGTGTTTTCGATCTTCAAAAGGCGACGTTTTCTGTCAATACCGATACTTTTGTTCTTCTTCATAGCTTCAATGTTAACAACACTGATAAAGCTATCCTCAAGGAGTATCTTATCAATGTAACAGATCCACAGTTTACATTGTCTTTTATTCCTTTGAAGAATTCGGCTGCGTTTATCAACGCAATCGAGGTTGTTTCGGCTCCTGATAACCTAATGTTCGATAACGGGGCTGGACTTTTTCCGGTCGCTGAGGTTACCGGTTTAACAGCCTATGCTTTCCAGCCTGTTTATAGATTGAACAATGGAGGACCTCTTATTACTTCATCTAATGATACACTTGGAAGAACATGGGAATCTGATGAGGCTTATCTTACAAACAAGAATCTTGCAAAGTTTGTTTCTGTTGCTACTAATGTTATTAAGTTTCCTCAAGACACGCCGACGATTTCGCCTTTGACCGCGCCGCAGACGATTTACGCTTCTGCAACTGAGATGGGTGATGCTGGTGTTAACCTGCCAAATTTCAATGTTTCATGGAAGTTTGATGTTGACACTTCTTTTAGTTACCTTGTTAGGTTGCATTTTTGTGACATTGTGAGTAAAGGTCTTAACCAACTTTACTTCAATGTTTATATTAATGGAAAAGTTGCAATTCCTAATTTGGATTTATCCGCGATCACCGGTGCGTTGGCGACGCCGTATTATAAAGATATTGTTGTGAATGCTACATTGATGACTCAAGGTTTGAGTGTTCAAGTTGGTCCTGCAAATGCTGATGGTGGAAATGCTAATGCAATGATGAATGGTATTGAGGTTTTGAAGATAAGCAACACAGTGAATAGTTTGGATGGTGAGTTTGGTGTTGATGGAAGGAGAGTTGGTGGATCGAACCGAGGAACGGTTGCGGCCGTTGGTTTCGCTATGATGTTTGGAGCATTTGTTGGTCTTGGTGCTATGGTGATCAAGTGGCATAAGAGGCCACAAGATTGGCAAAAGAGGAATAGTTTCTCTTCATGGTTGCTTCCTCTACACGCCGGTGACACGAGTTTCATGAGTAGCAAGAATTCAATGGGGAAGAGCAACATTTTCTCATCATCAATGGGACTAGGAAGGATTTTCTCCTTTCATGAAATACAAGAAGCGACGAAAAACTTTGACGCGAAGAACATCATCGGTGTTGGTGGATTTGGTAATGTTTATCTAGGTGTGATCGACGAAGGGACTCAAGTCGCGGTTAAGAGAGGAAATCCACAATCAGAACAAGGTATCAATGAATTCCAAACTGAAATCCAAATGCTGTCTAAACTTAGACATAGACATTTGGTTTCGATGATCGGATATTGCGACGAAAACGAAGAAATGATCTTGGTTTATGAGTACATGCCTAATGGACATTTGAGGGATCATCTTTATGGAAAGAACATGCCAGCACTTTCTTGGAAACAAAGGCTAGAAATTTGCATCGGATCCGCGAGAGGTCTTCATTACCTTCACACCGGAACAGCACAAGGAATCATTCATCGCGATGTTAAGACAACCAACATTTTACTCGACGAGAATTTCACGGCTAAGGTATCTGATTTCGGACTTTCAAAAGACGCGCCTATGGGACAAGGTCACGTTAGTACCGCGGTGAAAGGTAGTTTCGGTTATCTTGACCCCGAGTACTTCAGGAGACAACAACTAACCGAAAAGTCTGATGTATACTCGTTCGGAGTAGTCCTACTCGAGGCACTATGCGCTCGGCCGGCTATTAACCCTCAGTTACCTAGAGAGCAAGTTAACTTAGCGGATTGGGCTATGCAATGGAAGAGAAAGGGTTTGATCGATAAAATCATCGACCCTCTTCTCGTCGGCTCAATCAACCCCGAGTCAATGAAGAAATTCGCTGAGGCGGCCGAGAAATGTTTAGCCGATCACGGTGTAGACAGGCCTTCAATGGGAGATGTTCTTTGGAACTTGGAATACGCGTTGCAACTTCAAGAAGCTTTCACACAAGGAAAGGCTGAGGATGAGAATGAAAACAAAGCTTCTGCTGCTGCTGCTGCTGTTGCTGTTCCAACTTCACCAGCTCCTGCTTCTGCTACTACTATTCCTGAAGACACCCCCACCACACCTAGCCCTGCAGCTCCTCAGCAAGAAGCAAACAACAACAACAATGGTGCTGCCGAAGCTCGTGGTATCGATGATCATTCAGGAACTGCAATGTTTGCACAGTTTAGTAATCTTAATGGAAGGTGAAAACTACAAGAGATGAACAATGTGAAGGAAGTGTTATAGTAATAAAAAAAAAATTAATGAAACTGTGTGCTGTGTTTGTGATGTGGGGGAGTTATTAATGTTTGATGGTAGCAATGTGTATCATAAATTGTTGTAATACTGATTAAAGTACTGATAAGTGTGTATGATGCATTTCAGTACAATTAATCATATGGTCTTATATAATTTGATTTGTAATATATTTTGTTTTGTAAGTTTTAGGAAGTGATTTTAGAAGCAAGCTTAAGGAAACTAGCTAGTTATAAATATAGCTAGTGAATTTGATTTGAGTTTGTATGCAATTTCACCAATAATTGTTGTAGCAAATGAACTCTCTTTTTTTGGCCACATTATATATGGTATTGCTAATGTTTGAAAATTAGATTGAGGTTATCATTTGATCTAATACGTGAGGGTAAACTCCAAAACATAGATGAATATCAGATAAGCATACACATACATATATAAAAAGCTCTTAAAGTTAACAATAGTTAACAGCTCCTTATCATTAAATGAATTGTTATCATTCTTGTTTGTTGTTACATTAAAGCTGAAAATAAGAGCAAAACGTGAAGGAATATGAGACAACTAGATACAGTGTTTTAAAAATTAGATCGGACCAATCAATTGAATAGATGAAAACAGATATCACAAGGGTAACCATTCTGAATTGACTATTGGATCGACCATGTAATAAAATCGACGAAACTCGGCGCGAACCACCCCAAACCTTTTTTTTTTTAAAATGATGAACCAGGAGTTTTTGCAAATTGAAATAGCCGGTGCTTGCATTTAATTTTTGTACTTGTTGCGAATACAATAGTGTAGACCATGCCTCTTATGATAATCTAACTCAAAGGTAGCATGTGTGTGTGATTTGTAAAGAATGTCATCATCTAGCCTAGCCCTTGAGGTAGATATATATAGTCTTCCGTGACCTAATGAGACGTGCAAAGTCTTAAGGATATTTCCTCTGACTTGACCCAATATGACCATGGTGGGTGACTCACCTTCTTCGAAGTATCACAACATGACAATGTGTGTCACATGTTGATCACATGTTTTAACTCGCTAAACCTTATTTAAGATTTCTCGTGCATCTCATGTGTCTATAAGTGAATGGGCTGAGATCATTAAAATTATGTGGATCTGGGATATAATATTTGTGTCGGTTCGTAGTCCTCAAGCACGATACTTATAAGAGCAAAATGATTAAGAAAAAAACATGATGGTTTGCAGTCCTTCAAGTATGAGGCTTGTAATGAAGAAGTGATTAAGAAGGTGATGTTATTTAGTGAAACTGTGACTTTCACATGCTGAGGTTGAATTAATCACAATCGTAAGATTATAAGCAATTCAAGAGATTGAATGCAATGCATTCAATAATTATGGTTTATGACTAAAGGGTGTTTACCAAAATATCTAATTTTGATTGTTTTTGTGTTATCACCCACTCCAAAAGTTATCTTGGAGGAGATGTATCCCCGAATTTATACATGTTCGCCTAAGAAGCCTACTAAAGAGCCCTTAAAGAGTTGTAGACAGTTAGGATCTAACTACATTCATTGAAAGGCATTTCAGTAAAGGATGTCAGCGGAATTGCTATGGTCAATAAGAACTCGCTTTATGTTCTAGTTGAACATTTGCGCGTTGATGTTCATAATTGAAATTTTGTTCTTCAGTGGACAGATGTCGAACACGATGCTCCGAAAATAGGTTCGACAAGTTATACCAGAACCAACACAGATATAACAACAATACTTATGCAAGCTGATGGAGTTAAAAAACGATAAATAACTTAGAGAATATTAGACTTACAAGCAACAAAAATATCATGTTGTTCAATGTCTCTTCCTAACACTACCCAATAACTTTCAATTTAAAGTCTCCTCTTAAATCTGAGAACCCATTCACTTTCTTCTCTATCACACAACCTGTGATAGGATGTTACAACCACTAAACCATAGTGATCAACTTTAATCAACATGTTGATTGATGTTGAATTTTACAACTTAACTAGACAAACCTTTTATGCCAAGTTACTGAAATATAGAAGTGTACAAATATTTTCTACGCTAATCCTATTAGGGCATTAGCGTGGAATACAAGACACAAAATCTATCACTCTAAAAATCTTCAATGTATTTACTTGAATGTTTGAATTTCAAAGTTGGTTGTGTCCTCCTTATTATATAGCAATTCTTCAAGGCTTTTCTTCATGGATTTGAGATTTGATTTCATCCAAAAATATTGCAAATTTTGTTGGATATTTGATTTCTCCCTTAAATATCTCCAATAAAAATATATGATTTGGTTTGTTACAAATTCAAATTTAAATCTCTTTAAATTTGATTTGATTTTCACATATGCCCAGCAAATCATATAATCATATTGTTAACTTAATAACAATAAAATGTGATCCAATCTTGGATCAGAGATTCTTCTAAAATGCAACAGCTGAGCCTTGATGTACAAGGCCCAAATATCGAGCAGCATGTTGCGACATCATGTCCAGCATGAGTCTCTTATGCACCTCCATACAACTTTAGCAAGCTAGATCAACTTGAATACTTTGAACACTTCTTCCATATTGTTGTTTTACAAGATGCAATCAATACAAAAGACCATTTCACAAAGAACTTCAATCTCCATTTTTGGCAAATTGTGGCCAAACAACTCTTTAAGATATAACACTTAGTTCAAACCTTCAAGACATAGAACTTTGTTCAGGATAGAACAAGAGACAACCAGTAGACTCACTGGCATTCATCCACTAGTAGTAACACTGGTCTTTAATATTCAATCAGCAGCAAAAACATTCTTCAATATATCATAGTGTAAGCACAACAGCAGCAGCAGTCACTAGCATCAAGATCAAATGCTTACGCATAATCTATTCAATTGCTCCAAAATAAACGGACAATCCAACATACAATCATGAAGGTTCAATGATACACAAGAAATGGGGGTTTGAATTGAATTTTTAAAAATAAATCTTTTCAAACTCCCAAATTTCAAACAATACTCATGCAAAAAGTAAACAATAATAAAATACACAAGTATTTTTATCCTGGTTCACCGTTAACTATGTTAGTCCAGTTCACCTACTAGAGTAATTTTTCCTTATCAATAAGGACTTAATCTAATAATCAATTTCATGATTACAACCACAAAGACTATGTTAATGTCTTCTCAAAAATCCTGACTAAACTTTTAGTTCCTCAAAGAATTACAACTCAAAGACAAACCGTCAATGAGCAGGCTAGGGTAGACCATATTGTTGATGTGTTGTCTAGATGTCGTCGTATCGTGGAGATTATGTAGGCGGGTATAGACAGAGAAAAACTTTCAGATGACTTTGACGTGAGGGGTGTTTTAGATGTCATGATGGGGAGGCACTGCAATACATGAGGCGACATAGAAAACAGGGAGGTCGCAGTCCGTCATACATAGTAGTTTATAATATTTATATTAGAAGCACTATTTTATTTTAACTTTATTATGTACTCTTAATTTATTAGCTTATATATGTGATTTTCATATCATTCTAAAAGTATCGTTTAATTTATACAAATCAAAGCCATATATCGTCAAATTTATCGGGACATCTCTAAATCAAATGTAGAAATGATTATTTGGTGTGATTTCAAAAATACATCTCGGAATTTTGTCTAATGTAAATACATAGATGCATCTTCAAGTCATTTATTGTCAAAAAAAAATGGTGTTTCATATAAGAATGCATGTGGTGGACATTGAATAGCTCCGAAGATGTACCTCCTGAATAAATTTAAAAAAAAAAATAGGATAATACTTATTTTGACCGTGTTCGAGTAAGACTTATGGTGCATCTTCAAAATCTAGAAGACATTTTTTGAATTTTCAATGGATGTTTTTTCACATCGTAAAGTGAGGTTAGCAATTCTCAATTTTTAAACCATGTATATTTGAAATTTTCGAAAAGGTACAATGGAAAAGGAATGCAGCTTCTCATAGAGTGAGCTTAGCAATTCCCAATTTTTAAGCCATGTATATTTGAAATTTTCGAAAAGGTACAATGGAAAAGGAATGGAGCTTATAGGTTGTTACAACATACTAAAATAAGCATTGAATAGATAGAAAAACACTGGTTTATGTTCCCAACTGTAAATGGCAGCACCTTGAATGATTGAGAGGAATTGTAGATAAGGATGGGGTCATCATCAACCTGTCTTAATAAGACCAAAACTGGTGGGTGCAGATATCAGGTGTTCATAAGACCATTTACAATAGTTTCAACACTCAACGCCCACTTTTTTAACTCCCAACACTCCACATCATTTTCTCTCTCTTCCACCTAATAACTCAACACTCATTCAACTTTTACCTTCTCCAATGGTTTTTCACTCAACACCCTACCCCACCACTTTTTATTTTCATATTCTTATTTAAATTTTATTTTTATAATTACATAAAATTACAATTATCGATTAAAATTAAATTAAAATAATAAATACTTAACAATTTATTTTTTAATTTTTTGTAATAAAAACAAATTTATTTAAATAATTGGATACGATACAAATCATATTAAATTAAATTAAAATACAACACACAAGTAACGTAAACACTAATAGAAAGATAATAATAAGATTAAGATAGTGAAAAACTTGGTTTTTCACTCAACACCCTACCCCACCACTTTTTATTTTCATATTCTTATTTAAATTTTATTTTTATAATTACATAAAATTACAATTATCGATTAAAATTAAATTAAAATAATAAATACTTAAAATTAAAAAAAAATTAATTTTTTGTAATAAAAAAAAAATTATTTAAATAATTGGATACGATACAAATCATATTAAATTAAATTAAAATACAACACACAAGTAACGTAAATACTAATAGAAAGATAATAATAAGATTAAGATAGTGAAAAATTTGGTTTTTTTTTCTGTGTCCAAATCAAATGAACCAAGTCTCTATTTATAGAGAAAAAAAAATCATGAATTTTGGTAAAAAAATAAAAAATAAAAAAAAATAATTTGCAACGAAATAATTGAGTTCAAAGTATTAAATGGATAAAAATCTGGCCTGCCAATCAGAAGCTGCCACATGCCTCCCTGTGTCAGTCTCAATTGTGTTGAGTTTTCTCAACACCTCTCTCTTCCACCTCACACTCAACACTACTCTAAACACCCATTGGAAGAGATTTTGCATTTTGTGTTCAACTAAACACACCCATTGCACATGGTCTAACACAAACCTAATTTCCAGGACTCAACTGTGGGACCAACATTATATTAAAGGGCATTGAAATAAAATCAAATTTATAAAGGAACAAAAAACCTGTTTTGCTTCCTTTTCTCTTTTATTCAAGGGAATTGCCTTGTGGCATAATTATTTATTAAAGTAATTTTCTTAATTTATGTGAAATTATTCTAAGTTACTAATGGTAGTATAATCCAATTGCTACAAAGTTTTTCACATGCAAAAGTGCCATACCAAACATCATCATCCATTTATATACCCTGGAATTTCCTTGTAATTGCGTATTAAATCATCCTCTTATTCATCTGACAAATCCTAACATCATGAAAAATTGGTAATAAAAAGCTTGAATGCTAAAATATGCATGATAATAATTGAACAAACTTTGATTTTGCAAGACTTCACTGTTAACTCATCTTAGACAAGATTCCAAATTGCAAAACTTTTGTTAAAGTTAATTAGCAAGATCAGTGATCCTCTGTCAGACGTCAGCAAGAATAATACACATTTGCTGCTACAGAGAAAAGCACAAGGCAGAAAGAAAGGGTTGTGTATGTATCTATCCGAATCAAAAGACTAATAGCAACATACCTAATAACTATGGCCAAAAGAATCGCCAAGCCTCTAACAAAATATAAAATTAGAATGCAAGATCTCAGCCAGATAAATAGTTCATGCACAAGATTATGACACTCTTCTCTTTTTAAACCCATCTAAATTCCCATCAAGCATAACAAGATCGTCTTCATCATCGATCACTTGTAATTGCTTTTGATGCTTTGCACCATCAGCAGTATTTGGCTTATCGGAATCATCAGGAAGCTTTCTTTTCTTCACTGGAGAAACTATACCAACATCATCATCGTTTTCAGATTCTGCAGCTGTCGGTGCATCTGAAGTGTTGGCACCGTTACCAACAGATTTGTCTTTTGTTTCTTCTGCTGACACTGGTTGAGTCCATCCTGAGAGAACCATGCCATCGGGTTCTTTCTCTTCATCAAATTCCTCTCTGAATCGAAAGTAGCCATCAAAAGAAAACAAATTTAGAATCAAACATAAGGTATTCAGGACACTTTACAAACTTATAAATGATACAACAAACAATTCTGACCAAAATTATACAAATAGAATTGAGCAAAACCTGTGCTTTATGTTAATATTGCACTTCAATTCCTGTTGAAAATCCTCTACTGTAAGCATTGTACCACCGGTTACAGGAGAAGGAAGCTCGGCTAACACCTGAACATCAAAATTAAAATAGCTAAATAAAATGTAATCTAATTTCCAAACCAAAGACAAGAAACATACCTTTTCAAGATTGGCATCATAAATTGCAACCATGTCATCCTCAATATCACCAGCCTCATAGAGAAGGTTTGAAGCATTCATAACAAGTGGAAGGTTCATCCCAAGCTTAGCTTTGATGATCTTTTCAACCACATCCTTCAACTTTGAACGGTTTGTGTTTATTTCGAGCAATACAGGACTCTGTTTTGCATGTATACGAATATGATGAGTACTAGCATATGCATAAAATTGCCTCAAGCGACAGGAAAGATTTGGCATACCTCAGAACAAACATAGCATGATTTGTTTGGTTCAAATGGCTCCACTGGCATAAGCAGCAGGTTTCTTGATGGGTGTTCCAGACAATATGTCATTCTGTTAAATACCCACATAGGATTAAAAAAAGTCATTAAAACGTGTAAGGAAAATGATGCCTTGTAAACTACACAGAATGACAGAATAGTATATGAATGAAGAAGTCATGAGGAAATGAACAAAGTGAAACAACAGAGAAAGTTTGACTACAGAAGAAAAACATTCAGAAATACTTTACCCAAGGATGTTATTCCCGGGTTAACTTCCAAAAATACATTAGCTTCGCATTTAATGTTTTCAAAATGTTCAAAAAACCAACATATCAAAGGAAGCAGCATGGAAGTTACAATCGTGTGGATTTCAAAAGTAACTTACATTCCCATGGGAAAACAGGATATCCATCCCTCACAGGAATAAACAGCAAGCAAATCACGGGCATGTTGCTTTTGAGAGAATCAATAACTAGGGAGGAACATAGGGATTGGAGTGATATGGAGGTTATGGGTCCAACTCCCCCTCTAACAAAAATAACAACTAATTAACATTGGTCACTTCAAAAAAAGAAATAACTAACACTTATGTGTAAGTTGTTTCATAAATTGAACAGAAGAGAATGAGGGCAAACTTTACATTGGCTGAAAACAGCAAGTTTATGACAATAAGCTATCTGGAGAAGCTTATGAAAATAAGACAAAAACAGTTTATGGGCATATCAAATGCTATTTTCATAAACTTTTCCAATTTCTTACTGAATTGTTTTGCAATTCCTAAAATAAATCAAAATATGGTCTTTCAAACACCACCAAACTGAACTACTTAGATTATATTTTTATTCAGTCTAGTGATCTAGTCTAGCTATGTAAACTATACTGCAATACAGTAAACAAAAATGATAATATTTTTATCATTCAAAACAACATACAAGTGAACTGAACGCAAAATCTTTCATGTAACACCAGCAATATGATTATAACATGAAAAAAAATTCCCCACAACAAAAAAAGTTCGTTAGCAACTAGAAGGTAGTATTTCCCTCAAGGCATCATATATGTTTTGACACCTAGCAATGTTTTCTCAGTTCTCACAATCTAAACATACAGCAAGACAATTACTCGCATCACTACATCCGATGTGAAACAGATAAAATAGAGAAAGAGGAATCATATATTACCTATATCTATTAACGTCATTTTTCAGCACCTTAATTGCTTCAATGACAATCAAACCAGCAATAACAGCATTTGTTGTCGCCACAGCATGCACAATGTTACCAGCAATTCCTTTAGCTTCAAAAAGACTGTGTAGAGGTATTCCAAATGAAGCAGCACGTATGTTTGCAGCTGCAGTAACAAATTCTACAGCCAACTGGTCATCTTTATCAAAGCTTAGATTGCCAATCTCCTGCTCCAAAGATGCATAAATAATAAAGGGTTCTATTTAAGTTTCCACATGGATACATCATTATTATTATTATTTATTTTTTATACGCTCACATCAAATTAAGTGTAAAATCAGACCAACCTTTTCTCTTTTCGTGAAAAATAGTCTCAGTGCTTCGAGAAGTATTCTAGAATTTTCTCTAAGACTCCAGACATCTTGTGGGTTCTTCATGCCCAAAGATGACATGGCAGAAACTGATAATCCATCGCCACAAGCATTATCATTGTCCAGATTTCCATTCTGTTTGGCCAAATCATCAGACAGGATGTCCTTGATGTATATAGGTTTAGGTCTATTTCGATTTTTCCATGTCTCCTCATTGGACAAAGCTAATTCAATATTATACCCAAATACATGATCAAATATTCTCCTTCCATATTGAACAATATCTTCATCATTGTTATGTTCAAATATATCATCTACATTTTTAGATGAGCTGGCAGCATCACTTGAGCGAACATTTAAATCATTGTCTTGATTCTTGTCCCCAAATAACTTGGAAAATAGTAGCTCTTTTGCCCACACAATACAGTGAACAAACTGCCAAATATAATAAAGACAAAAGCTGAGAACTCAGTAGTCTGAAGTAAATATTGCACTCATAATTCTAGTTGATGTTCAATTTGACAAAGCAAAATTCAAGTGTTTGTGCCACAAACTTAACCACTTGTCTACAATATAACTAATGAGTGCCTTCAGTACTATGTTAAACTGTATCTACATAATGGCCATTCTTCATCCATCAAGATATATTAATGCATTATCAGTAAAATTTATATTTCTATGTAAGACATATGGTCCCATTGCTTCATATCTTCCATGTTTCGTACACAAAAATTGTTAGATGCCTTGGAAAAGAAAATGACATATAAAAGGTGTACAAAAAATCAATCACTCAATAATAATAGATAATAGCTGTGATAAATTCTAGTTTCTTATATGTTTTTAATAATTCTATTTTGGATGAAAAACCCGTTCAGTGCATAAAAGAACACATACCTTTGATGGAGTATTAGTGATAGTACAGACTGGATACGTCTTGGGGGCGGGTTTAGGCTGACACTCATAGCACTCTGTTCTTCCCTTGACATGCACTGTAACCTGTTTTCAATCAAAAGTATATCACCAAGTTAGAAAATGATGTAACCAGTATCCCATAGGATATATTTAACAAATACAGTATAGACTTATAATGACAGCCAGATAATCAATAATTAAATTCACAGTGATACTCTTAGGCAAATAAAATAATCAAGTAGGAAAAAATACCATTCAGAATCTACTAAATACAGCTGCAATACAACCTCTATATGGAAACGGATATAACTAACTAAGAAGCCAAAATTTACAATTAACTTACCTGACCAAGGAATCCAGTAGTTCCACTTTCAACTAAAGGAACATCAGCTGCCAAACACAGGCGATTCACATGTCGACGTGCATCTAGATTGTCTAGTCCATTAAGAACAACATTAAATTTCTTAAAGAAGTCCACATCGAAATCAGGATCTTTGACATTTGCATGATATGATGTAATGTTTATCTTGGGCCTAAATTTTAGAACAGCATCCCTAGCAACCTGGTAGAAGACTTAATCAGGTGGTTGAGAATCTGAAACATATTCATATACAGGTAAGAATAATGTCAATAACATATTAACTTACTTTAGCCTTGGACTGCCCAACATGGGATTGTCGGAACAAAAACTGTCTGTTCAGGTTACTGACTTCTATAGTGTCCATGTCAATCTGCACATTGGAAATAATAGAAGCGTATTAATGGAATGAAGTGGATCCATAGCTTAAAACCATAGATAATTCAAGAGAAAATTTTAAAACATAGTAGTATACAAAATGCAGTTTTGTAATTAGTTCTATGCACAACTTCCTCTAGCATTCAGCATATCTGCATTTCCCACAACCTATCAACCAGAGTATTAACCAGTGTGTGATATACAGAACAGAACGGCACAACCGTTACATGAACCGGCTATGTCTACAGTTTGGGTTATTTGAGCATAGTCCAACTGTGGTTTTGTCCTGGTTTGAAGAGTTTAAAGTTGATGAACCATGACCCAGAGTTCTCGGCTCAATATATAGTTCAGTTGTTAAATATTGGTACTAACTATCGATAGTAACAAGGTTAATATATGCTTGCACCAACTATCCACACTACAAATTACCCTTAATAAAAAATATGATTCTTATCAGACAACTTTAGCGACAAATACTGGATAAATACCCTATTTTCATCATTGCCAACACCAATAACCAAAACCTCGATAAATATCCTATCTTACAATTAGGGTTACGATTCTACGATTTATGACAGTACACCCTTTAGAATCTTGCATAGAATCTTGATTTTAACTGCCTTGATTATAAGGAGTCAAACAACTAAACCTAAACATACAATCAGTGTTGTTAATATCGGATCGCGGAAAATATCGGATCACCAAAAATCCGATATGAGAAATATCGGATATCGTAACGGACAAATATCGGAAACCACAAAAGCGATTAAAATAAATAATTTTATATAAAATAAAACATGAAACACATAAAAAAGCTACTTGACATAAACAACTTTTAAAAAAGTTTACTTAAGATTAAACTCAATGAAAAGTTCTAACAACCAAGTAGGTCAAACTTCAAAATTCAAAATCAAAATGACTTAAAACGTAAAACTAAATAGTTCAAACTTCCAAATAAGTAATAACTACTAGTAGTTCTTCTAAGCATAACTTCTAAGCTTCAAACTTCAAAATAAGGAATAACTAGTAGTTCTTCTAAGCATAACTTCTAAGCTTCAAACTTCAAAATAAGGAATAACTAGTAGTTCTTCTAAGCATAACTTCTAAGCATAACTAGTGATAAAGGTCTAATTATTCCCCAACATAATCATTGTCCTCATTTTCCGATAGTGAGGCATATCCTTCAGCTTCTTCAATTGAATCATCTGAAATAATATCCTCAAATTCTTCTTCTGATTCTACAAAAACAGGATCTTGCTCTTCAACCACATGTTGCTTTCCTTTCCTAGATGCAGCCGACTTCTTTGTTTTAGATGAAGTGCCAACAACATTGGGGTTTGGAGTTGCTTTTCTCTTTTTAGTTGTTTGTCTAGTACATCTTGTAGGTTCTCCAACACCTGATGCTCTATAAACAGCTTCCCAATTATCACTTCACCTCTTAAAATACTGTGCACCTTCACAGCCCATTATTAATTATTATGTTAATATCCATACTCTTCACTACGTAATTATTACTCCACCTCTTCAAATATTGTGCACCTCTTCACCTCTTCACAGCACATTACTAATTATTACTGTCCATCTTTTACTGTCCCACCTCTTCACCTAGCCTACTTTAACCTTCCACTTCTTCACATTCAATATTTAAATTATTTTTTAATATAACTTGTTAAAAAAATAATCAGAAAAAAATAATTTCTGATATGGAATCCAAAACCGGTATACCGGTATACGGGAAAACGGCCGATATGCGGAGCGTCGCGAAATTGAAACGGAATATCGGATCTCGTATCGGAAAGGCAAATTCCGATATGGAAAACCGGTATATCGGCGATATAACCGATATTTGACAACACTGCATACAATTACTGTGAACTCATTTCTCTCAATAACCAGAGTAGAAAAAATTACTCGGACCTTACTAAAAGATTAAAAAAACTAGGTTCCAACAATCTAAAACGCTTCCCAGTTAAAGCAAAGAATAGAGTTTCAAAGTAGAACCAAGAAACTACAAACCAGATCAAAAAGGAAAGGAATCAGAATATACCAAGGTTTTAAATATAGGTTTGCTACCACAATATATGCCGCGACAAAAAGTTATCGGCAACAGCCATTACAGCGGAGCGGAAAATAATCACACTGAAACACATGTTACAATGAAGTGGAAAATAATCACACTGAACCACGTGCGGCAAACTGCCGTTACAGCAGAGTAGAAAATAATCACACTGAAACACATGCGGCAAACTGCCGTTACAGCAGAGTAGAAAATAATCACACTGAAACACATGCGGCAAACTGCCGTTACAGCAGAGTAGAAAATAATCACACTGAAACACATGCGGCAAACTGCCGTTACAGCAGAGTAGAAAATAATCACAATGAAACACGTGGGGCATAACATCGTTCTTAAAAGTAGATAGAGAGTTTGGTTTCTAATACAAATCTCAACATGAACAATATAAGTTATTATACATTATTTGACAGAACAAATAATTTTAATAAAATTGATGCAATAATGTGATTAATTCACACCGTGACGACAGCAAAACCGCAAGCATGTAACAACCGGAATCGCGAAACCCTTACGTGACCTCAACGCGCCCGATTTTTAAAACCTTTATATATATACTACCAATACAACAATTTAAAAATATCAACAAAAAAAAAGTCAAATTCAAACACTCCAATTAAGATCTCAAAACAGTTCAATGACGCACTTAACAACTCAATCACACATAAAAAAATTATATCAAAAAACGAAACCAGAGTGCGAAATTAAGGAAACACCTACTTCACGTAACCCTAACTTTCCCAACAAAAAAAATAAAGTACACAAAACCCTAAAAATCAACCGAAATTCAAACTTTCAAAAAAAAACTAAAACCTAAAAAAAAATAGTGAATGAAGAAACCTACTATGTGTATATCAGAGAAACCAGAGAGAGCGAGAGTCTTGAGAAGCTCGCATCCAATTCCACCGGCACCGACCATGAGAACTTTTGCATCCTGAAAAACCAAAACAACAAAAAAAACTCAAAACGACGTGAGAAAGATACAAAACGACGACGAAAGTGAAGAAATTATTAGGTTAGTTACTTTGATGACTGAAGAAGATGCAGAAGCCATTGAAAGTGAGAGATTAGGGGTTCAGTGAGAGAAGAGGGAAGTTATAGCGAAGAAAGAATCGTTGAAAATTTATGAGAGAGAAAGAGGGAACAAATTGAGAGAAATTTGCGTTTTTTTATTTATTTATATATTTATTTATTTATTGTTTTGAGATTTTTAAATTATTTAAATAAAATAAAAATGGAAAAAGTTTATGAGATGGATCGAACCGTTGACGTGAAGGTTGGGAGAATCTAATGGGTCAGCAGGGGAAAAGAGCGCCAAACACGAAAATGATGGATTTTATGGGAAATTAATTATAAAAATATTAATCGGAAATAACTTGGCTACTTACTCATCTAGTATTACAACTACACCGACCATACTGTCGTGTGTGTTTCGGTTAAAACGCTGATTTATTTAGTGTTTTGTTATTGCAAATGTTTGCCATTATTTTAAATATATAAATATATATATATATATATACTATATTAGAAAATTGGAGGAAGGATTTTAGTTCGTTCATATTTTAGTTGTTCTATAAAAAGATACTAGAAATGTGTTCCTTCCAAACCATATTCAAACAAAGTATTGAAAATTGGAGGCATTGATCATCCTCCTCAATTGTTTTTTTCCTTTTCATTTTGTTGTTGAAATTCAATTTCTTTTTCTTCTTTATCTTTTTCTTGTGAACTTTATCCTTTATGGCAAACCAGAGATTTACTGATCTTTTCACTAAATCGATGAATACCTACTACCTGCATCTGAACGAGAATTCATTTATTGTTCTTGTTTCACAATTACTTGATGATAAGAATTACCATACTTTTAAAACTCGGACCGAACATCAAATCGGTGAGGGTGTTGGGTCACTAGTTTATTGGTTTAACCAGTAGGTCGCTGGTCGAACTGCATGACTAAACCGAATTAAACCGAATAACTCAGTTCAATAGACTGGTCGTTATAACAAAATTATATAGGTATAAAACATGTCAAACCGGATGATTTAGTCTCTATAAAATATAACTAGCACTTAAATTTTTTGAAAATATCATTTCATAAATAAATTTACAAGTTCATAATTTAAATTCAAATTTTAAACATAGATATCACACATAATAAAATAGTACAAAATTATAAAGTATAATTGCAAACAAACTTTAATCGCAACATGATCTACTTAAATAATATATGATTAAATAATTTATAACCAAATAATTTCATTGTCTACTAAATTTAATTTAAAGGAAGAAAAATTGTTTAAATGTTGCGATCTACTTCTTCAATATCAAAACCATATGCAACAAAGTCAACTGTCAGCAACATCTTTATTTTTATTTTTTATTTTTTATTTAAGTTCTTTTATTTTTATTTTTATTTTTCATTAAAATAATCAAAATGGCATCGTTTTAATTTTTTAAATAATTTTTTGTTAAAATGCAATTAAACCACCAGTTCATGAAACCCGCCTTTTTTCTGGTTTTAGCGGTTTACACCGGTTTTGACCGGTTCACACCGATTCAATGAAATATCTGATCCAGCAATTGAACCAGACCGGTTACCTGGCCGGTTCCCTGTTCGACCAGTCCGGATTTTAAAACACTGCTTGGGCGAGATCAATGTGCATCGCGTTGATTTCCAAGAACCAATAAAAATTCATCGACGACACTCTCATGAAGCCTCAGATCTCTGGTCCTTTGTATTCTTTGTGGATTCATTGCATCATAATGGTTTTGGATTGGATTCATAGATCAATTTCTGAATCCATAGCTAAATTTGTGTGGTGGATTGAAAGCGCAACTGGTGTATGGAATAACTTGCAACTTTGTTTCTCTCAAGGCGGTGTTTTTCGCATTTCAGATATTCAAGAAGACTTGTACAAATTTCACCAATGTACTCTTGACGTTTCAAACTACTTCACTCAATTAAAAGTCATGTGGGATGAATTAGAGAATTATAGACCTATTCCTGCTTGTTCCTGTACTATTCCATGTTCGTATGGCGCTATAACATCAATTTAAAAATATCGTGAATAGGACTAGGTTATACGCTTTCTCAAAGGACTGAATGGGAAGTTTGCACACTCGAAATCCCATATCATGATGATGAATCCCCTACCAGATGTTGATAAAGCTTTCTCACTTGTTATCCAACAAGAACGGAAGATGAGTATTGTGAAACGGATTAAGGAAGTTGTAGGTTCTTATAGAGAGATTTGTGGATCAAAAGTTGGTTGGAGATTGGATAAATGCAGGGTCAATTGTTGTAAGTTACATGGAGTGGAATTTTGTAGTGGAATTTTGAAGGCTTATGTGAAGGATTTGAAGAAATTTTGGAGGAGAATTATGGTTTCAATTCAATAGCATAACAGTAGCTTTTTCTCCTCCTCTTTTTGGTGTGATCTCACATGTATTTATAGCAAGAGGATTGAGAAAATTGAGAGGGAAATTCCGTTAGGAATTTTGGGGAAAAAGTTGAGTTTGGAATGAGGAAAATGGTGAATCCGTGTAATGCATTCTTGTTGATTTTGGACCCTTGATTATTTTGAATGTAAGGTGAGGATTTTGTGTAAAAACTGTTGTGGAATTTGTGATGAACTAGTGCAATTTCTATGGTAGTTCCTAATATCCCTTCAAGTGAGAAAGTGAGTGCTTTTCAATTTAACATGTCCTTTGAAAATTCCAATGGTGAGACTGGAAATAATTCCTTTAAAGGCAAGTCCCAAGGACATGGAAGAGTACGAGGATACAACCGTGTTTGCACTCATTGTGAAAGAACGAATCACACAATTGAAACATGTTACCTCAAGCATGGCTATCCACCAGGTTTCAAAGGAAAGGGTAAGGCTCAAAATGCCAATTCTCAATATCAATTTGTTGCTTCACTTAATGCAAGTTCAAATGAATCTCAACTGATTTTTGGCTTCACTCAAGAGCAGTATAACAACATCTTGGAATTGATTTGATAGTCCAAGACCACACCCAAATCCAATTTCATGTCTACATCTCCCTTTGTCATGAACTCACATTCTCCAAATGACAATGGTAAGAACCCCCACCTTTGGATCCTAGATACAAATGCCACTAATCATTTTTTTAATGATATATCATCTTTTAATTCTTTCAAAACCATTATACATTTCCATGTTAGTTTACCTGATGGTTCCCAAGCTGTTGCATCCATGTCTGATAGTGTAGCTATATCACATGTCTTAACCTTACACAATGTGTTATACATGTTAGACGCTGGCCTTAGGATCTAGAGGGGGGGTGAATAGATCTTAAACAGTTTTGCAGAATTAATTGAACTTTAAGCGGAAGTGATTCTGAATCGACTCGCGTCTATTCCGAACCACTATTGAAACGATTGTATATGTGTTAAAACCACTAACCAGCTTGAGATAAACGATAAGAGAATACATTATAGAATCAATACGTCGCTCTATTGAAAATCAATTAACTTCTTATATGATAAACTACGTTTGCAATGCAGTAATGGTGACAGAAGCAAAAACACAAACACTTGGTGATAATGATCAAATTGATGGTGGTTCAATGTGTGATGGATTGTGATGTTTATATAAGTCCTTAATTCACAATCTTAACACTCGAATCGTTGATCAATTTGCTATTATAACCAAATATGAACAGAACGTAAATGAAAAGGTAAAAGCGACAAGAACACGATATTTGTTTAGGCAGTTCGTCGATCGTCCTCGCTACGACTACGTCTGCCCCCAATTCCAAACTGAAATTGGGAAATCTTTCATTAATGTTGAAAGTAGTATATACAAAGAAGATAACAAAGCGATAAACCATAAACCAATTATGTCGATCCTTTGAATCTTCTTCCCCCTTAATCTTGAGTCAGATCAAGGTTATCCAAGAGCTTCACTTAATCCCTTTTCTGCAGTGTCTTGAATTGCCTTGAACCCTTGTTCTTCAATCTTCACACTCAGATGGATCCTCGATGAAACCTCTTGATAAAAACCCCCAAGAAACACCTATCTTGGAGGACAAAACCCGCAGATTTTATTCACCAAAAAACCCCACAAATCTTCACCCACTAGGAATCTTCAATTTCGTTCCATGGACGTTATCGAACTCGATCACTAACCCTCAACGCAAGAATGATTATGTGTAATTGTGTTGGAGATGACGAAGAACGAAGATGAGAAGCCTTTGTGTATCTTTCAGTCTTTGGTGTTACTTTCAATAATTGATCCTTTGATAATATATATGAGAGCTATTCAGTTGATGCAGAGAAAACCAAAAATTCTGGCATTTTTGATCAGATAGGTCGACCTCTTGTGATGCTTAGGTCGACCTAACAGAGCTGCTTATCCTTTTTGATCAGATAGGTCGACCTCTTGTGGTGCTTAGGTCGACCTAACAGAGCTGCATATCCTTTGGATGTTATTTGTTCCCAGTTAGGTCGACCTGGTAGAAGAGTAGGTCGACCAGAATCCACTTCAAATGCGTTTTGGGGAATTTTTCTCAGATTAGGTCGACCTAGTTGATGTGTGGGTCGACCTAACAGAAGTGTATGAGTTTTCTCCATTTTAGGTCGACCTGGTTTGACAGTAGGTCGACCTAGCTGCTGCTTATCTGCATTTTTCTTGTTTTGCTTGTGTTGAGTCGACCTATATGCATAGTAGGTCGACCTGCTCTGTTATAAGTAACCAATGCTTGCTTTTCTTTTGAGTTCTTCTGCTTGTGCCTTGTTGCTTGTATGCTTGTTGAGTTTGCCATGAATCAAAAACATCTTTGTGAGTGTGATCTTGTATTCACATACTCCCCCTTTTTGATGATGGCAAACCGGTAGTAGAAGCTTTGGCAATAAGTGGTAAAGGCTCCCCCGTACACTCAGCATTTATTTACTCAGCTGAGCTCCCCCGTACACTCAGCATCTATCTATCTCCCCCTTTGACAACATCAAAAGAGATACAAGAAAAACAGAAGAGGAGAGTAACGAGAGAAACATAGATAAAATGCTAGCATTCATAGTATAGTAGATAAAAGGTAGATAAAAGGTGTATTAAAGATGAGACACATATATGAGCAAGAGCGATATATGCATGAAGTCACTATAAGCATGTTAAATGATAGCATATTATAGTATCAATAATATTTTTGAAAGTGAACAACAATTACGTTACCGCTTTCTCAATATGTAGGTGTCAACTTTGGTGGCAGCCTTTAGTCAATGTGGAATGACGCCTGGCTTGATGATGAACTACCTTTACGCTAAGAGAAATGTTAGCAGAAAAATATATATATAAAGTAAAGAAATAATATTAAGAGAGAACAAACGTAATTAGCCCAAATTAGAGATATCGAGTATCCCTAATTCCCTACGAATGTTGAAGTATTGCTCCGTTGCTAGAGGTTTGGTGAAGATGTCAGCTAGTTGCTTCTTGCTTTCTACATGTTCAAATGTAACGTCTCCTTTCTCTACATGATCTCGTAGAAAGTGATGTCTTATTTCAATATGCTTGGTACGTGAGTGTAAGACAGGATTTTTACTCAAGTTTATGGCACTTGTGTTGTCGCACATGATAGGTATGCGATCAAGCTTAATACCAAAGTCAAGAAGTTGTTGCTTGAGCCATAATATTTGTGCACAGCAGCTTCCAGCAGCTACATATTCTGCCTTGGCAGTAGATAATGCAACCGATACTTGTTTCTTGCTATGCCAACTTATCAATGAATTTGAGAATAGATGACATGTTCCACTGGTGCTTTTTCTATCGGATTTGCAGCCAGCAAAATCTGAATCGGAGAATCCTACCAAATGGCACTCATTTCCCTTTGGATACCATAGGCCATATGTAGTAGTTCCACGTAAGTATTGCAGAATTCTTTTGACAGCTTTTAAGTGAGATTCTTTTGGACAAGATTGATATCTTGCACACATACACACACTAAACATAATGTCTGGTCTTGAGGCAGTAAGATACAATAGTGAACCTATCATACCTCGGTATAATTTCACGTCAACCTCTTTACCTTTCTCATCTTTGTCTAGATTAGTATTTGTTGCCATAGGTGTGTCAATTTCCTTTGCTTCACTCATTCCAAATCTTTTGAGCAGCTTCGTACAGTATTTAGTTTGATTCACAAACGTTCCATGACTGAGTTGCTTGATTTGTAGGCCAAGGAAGAAATTTAGCTCACCCATGAGACTCATCTCAAATTCACTCTGCATAAGCTTAGAAAAATCTTTGACAAGTTTTGCATTAGTCGACCCAAAAATAATATCATCTACATAAATTTGGACTAAGAGAATATCTTTATCTTTTCTTTTAATAAAGAGAGTAGTGTCAACTTTACCCCTAGAGTACCATTGACTAAGGAGAAATTTGCTCAAACGTTCGTACCAAGCCCGAGGGGCTTGTTTAAGACCGTATAGAGCACGTTTCAGCTTATAGACATGAGTTGGATACATATAATTCTCAAAGCCGGGTGGCTGAGCAACATAGACTTCTTCATTTATATAGCCATTTAGAAAGGCACTTTTAACATCCATTTGGAATAGTTTGAAGTCTTTAGAACAAGCATAAGCAAGTAAGAGACGAATAGCTTCGAGACGTGCTACAGGAGCGTATGTCTCTTCATAATCAATACCTTCCTCTTGATTATAACCTTGGGCAACTAATCTAGCTTTGTTTCTAGTAATAACGTCGTTTTCATCAAGTTTGTTACGAAAAACCCATCTAGTGCCTATTACTTGATGATCTCCCGGATGAGGGACTAAGTCCCAAACATCATTCCGTTTAAATTGGTTTAATTCTTCTTGCATGGTCATTAGCCAATGCTCATCAAGTAATGCATCCTTAGCGTTTTTCGGCTCAACTTGTGAAACAAAAGCAAAATGATGACAGAAGTTACTTATCTTTGAGCGTGTTGTAACGCCCCTTGAGATGTCTCCTATTATATTGTCAATTGGATGGTCTTTCACATTTGTCCAGGCCTTGGGAAGTTCTTCATTGTTTGAGATGCTTTCTTTTTCATTTTCATCGTGAGACTTATCTTTCTCTCTCTCAGCATCTTTCTTTACAATACTTTCATTCTCGTCTTCCTTATCCTTGACAATGTCTTCAGTGGATGGACCTGCACCATTAAACGAAAGACCTTTCTCGACATATTTTGCATAAGATTCATCAAAGTACTGACTCTTCTACTATAAGTAATCTCTTATTATATACCCGATATGCTTTGCTAGATTGTGAGTAACCAAGGAATATGCCCTCATCAGCTTTAGCATCGAATTTACCAAGATTATCCTTACCATTGTTCAAGACAAAACACTTGCAACTGAATACATGGAGATGAGATACATTTGGTTTTCTACCTTTTAGTAATTCATAGGGAGTTTTGTTCAGTATAGGACGTATTATTATCCTATTCAAAACATAACATGTGGTACTAATCGCGTCAGCCCAGAAATACTTGGGTAGATTACCCTCATTCAGCATTATTCTTGCCAGCTCCTCTAGAACCCGATTTTTACGTTCAACTACTCCGTTTTGTTGAGGTGTTCTAGGAGCTGAAAAGTTATGCTCAATTCCATGTTTATCACAGTATTTTTCAAAAAGAATGTTTTCAAACTCTCCACCGTGATCACTTCGAGTTGCAACTATTTTGTTGTTCATTTTGTTTTGACATAATCTTGCAAATTGTGTGAAAGCTGGAAAAGTTTGATCCTTACTAGGTAGAAAGATTGTCCAACAAAATCTAGAGTAATCATCGACAATGACAAAACCATAGGTGTTTCCACCTATGCTTTTAGTCCTTGAAGGGCCAAAGAGATCCATGTGAAGTAGTTCAAGAGGGCGTGATGTTGAAACCACGTTCTTTGATTTAAAAGAGATTTTTGTTTGCTTTCCCTTTTGACAAGCATCACATAGATGATCTTTTGAAAACCTCATTTTAGGTAAGCCGATTACTAGATCTTTTGAGACAACTTTATTAAGTAAGTCAAAATTTATGTGGGCGAGACGTCTATGCCAAAGCCATGAGTCTTCGCCCAGAGCAATTAGACACTTGGTACTAGACTTAGATACCTCATCCAAGTTTAGCATGTAGATGTTGTTTACTCTTAAGCCCTTAAACATAATGTCTCTTTTCTTAGTATGTTCTATTGTGCAGCCAGAATTTGTAAACATTACTTTAAAATCTTTGTCACACAATTGACTTATACTCAAAAGATTATGTTTAAGACCTTCTACTAGCAGCACATCAGTTATAGTAGTGGTAGAAGGGTTACCTACACTTCCTTTACCAAGTATGGCTCCCCGATTGTTATCTCCATAGGTGACATACCCCTTTTTCTTTGCTTGAAACTCAACGAAAAGAGATAGGTCTCCCGTCATGTGTCTTGAACATCCGCTATCAAGGAACCACAACCTTTCGGCAATGTCAAGACACTTTTCCTGCAAAATTAATTTAGAGAGGGAGGTCCCCAATTTTCATTGGGTCCTTGGTAGTGAGTACACAATTTGTTGCACTTAGGCAACCATTGAAATACTCCTTTAGGAACTAAAATTCTCCTAAATTTGCATTTTTCAATGGTATGACCCTTTTTGCAACAATAATGACAGGTAATATGATGAGAACATGCTGTTTTGCTAGTTGATACTTTTGGTACAAAAGTGTATTTGCTATATAAAGGAGTATACGATCTTTTGAACTTATTTGGATCAACGGCAAAAGTCACTTTTGGTTGTAGAGCCTTGTCTAACTTGGCTTTTAAATCTCTTACTTCTTTTTGCCAAATGTGACATGTCTCACAACCAAACCATGACGTAGGATCTATTTCAACTTTATCCTTTTGAATGTCTAGCATAGATTGTTTTAAAGCTTCCATATCCTTTTCGGTTTTCTCAACTTTTGATTCAAGATATGAAAATATTTTCTTATTTGAGGCCAAAAGTTTGAAAGCTTTAATTGCATCTTTATGTAATTCTTCAAAAGCAAGTTTTAGTTGAGAATGAGATACCTTATCTACGAGTTCAGGTTTAAGATGACTTACAGCTTTCTTTTTCTTGTGTTGATGAGCCATGAAACATAGGTTTGCTGATTCTTCTTCATCGCTTGATGAGCTTTCACTAGATGAATCACTTTCCCATGCTATGTAGGCTCTTTTAGATTTGTTATGACCTTTGCTTTGGTTCTTCTCTTTTTCCTTCTTAAGGTATGGACAATCCGGTTTGTAGTGACCGCCTTTCCCACAATTGAAGCAAAGACCTTTGATTTTTCCTTTGTTGTCGTCATCTTGTTTGAACTTGTTTGATTGCCTTCTATAGTTGATCAAGCCTTTATCAGAATGTTTTGCTCCATTTTTCTTTAGATATTTGTTGTATCTTCGCACAAACAGTCCCATTTCCTCATCATCGGAGTCTTCGTCATCACTTGTATCACTATCCACTAGCTCTTGTCTTGAGGTCTTGGAGCTTGAAGCTTTTAGAGCTATTGACTTCTTCTCTACCTCTTTCTCCATGTTCTTTTCTTTCTTTGCCCTTTTCTCATGCATGTCAAGGCATTTTAGGTGTTGTTCATGTTCCTCTAGTTTACCAAAGAGAGTGGTAATGTCTAAGGTGTTTAGATCATTTGCTTCCTTTATTGCTGTAACCTTGGGTTGCCATTCCCTGTTCAAGCATCTTAAGATTTTGTTAGTAGCAACTGCATTGGAAACAGGTCTATCAAGAGAATTTAACCGATTTTTCAGGTGAACGAATCTCTTCTGCATGTTTTCGATGGATTCACCATCTTCCATGTGGAAGAGTTCGAACTCTTGAGTTAACGTATTGATCCTAGCTAGTTTGACATCATCCATTCCCTCGTGGGCAACTTGCAATGTGTCCCACATAGCTTTAGCGGATCTACAATGGGAAACGCGATAGTATTCATCAACTCCTAGAGCTGAGAATAGAATGTTTCTCGCTTTCCAATCGTATGCATATCTCTTTTCATCTTCAGCATCCCAAGTATTTTCTGGTTTTGGAACAACTGCACCAGCTGCATTTGTCATGGTGATCTGAAAGGGACCATTGAAAATAGTTGTCCAGATGTTCCTATCAATTGCATTGATGTGGACACACATACAATCCTTCCAATAGCCATAGTTTTCACCGTTGAAAACTGGAGCTCTATTGTGAGCCCCTTTAGGTCCGGAAGCCATCTTTCCAATAAGTGTTTCACGTAGCACGGAATAAAATAGAGCTCTTGATGCCACTTGTTAGACGCTGGCCTTAGGATCTAGAGGGGGGGTGAATAGATCTTAAATAGTTTTGCAGAATTAATTGAACTTTAAGCGGAAGTGATTCTGAATCGACTCGCGTCTATTCCAAACCACTATTGAAACGATTGTATATGTGTTAAAACCACTAACCAGCTTGAGATAAACGATAAGAGAATACACTATAGAATCAATACGTCGCTCTATTGAAAATCAATTAACTTCTTATATGATAAACTACGTTTGCAATGCAGTAATGGTGACAGAAGCAAAAACACAAACACTTGGTGATAATGATCAAATTGATGGTGGTTCAATGTGTGATGGATTGTGATGTTTATATAAGTCCTTAATTCACAATCTTAACACTCGAATCGTTGATCAATTTGCTATTATAACCAAATATGAACAGAATGTAAATGAAAAGGTAAAAGCGACAAGAACACGATATTTGTTTAGGCAGTTCGTCGATCGTCCTCGCTACGACTACGTCTGCCCCCAATTCCAAACTGAAATTGGGAAATCTTTCATTAATGTTGAAAGTAGTATATACAAAGAAGATAACAAAGCGATAAACCATAAACCAATTATGTCGATCCTTTGAATCTTCTTCCCCCTTAATCTTGAGTCAGATCAAGGTTATCCAAGAGCTTCACTTAATCCCTTTTCTGCAGTGTCTTGAATTGCCTTGAACCCTTGTTCTTCAATCTTCACACTCAGATGGATCCTCGATGAAACCTCTTGATAAAAACCCCCAAGAAACACCTATCTTGGAGGACAAAACCCGCAGATTTTATTCACCAAAAAACCCCACAAATCTTCACTCACTAGGAATCTTCAATTCCGTTCCATGGACGTTATCGAACTCGATCACTAACCCTCAACGCAAGAATGATTATGTGTAATTGTGTTGGAGATGACGAAGAACGAAGATGAGAAGCCTTTGTGTATCTTTCAGTCTTTGGTGTTACTTTCAATAATTGAACCTTTGGTAATATATATGAGAGCTATTCAGTTGATGCAGAGAAAACCAAAAATTCTGGCATTTTTGATCAGATAGGTCGACCTCTTGTGATGCTTAGGTCGACCTAACAGAGCTGCTTATCCTTTTTGATCAGATAGGTCGACCTCTTGTGGTGCTTAGGTCGACCTAACAGAGCTGCATATCCTTTGGATGTTATTTGTTCCCAGTTAGGTCGACCTGGTAGAAGAGTAGGTCGACCAGAATCCACTTCAAATGCGTTTTGGGGAATTTTTCTCAGATTAGGTCGACCTAGTTGATGTGTGGGTCAACCTAACAGAAGTGTATGAGTTTTTCTCCATTTTAGGTCGACCTAGTTTGACAGTAGGTCGACCTAGCTGCTGCTTATCTGCATTTTTCTTGTTTTGCTTGTGTTGAGTCGACCTATATGCATAGTAGGTCGACCTGCTCTGTTATAAGTAACCAATGCTTGCTTTTCTTTTGAGTTCTTCTGCTTGTGCCTTGTTGCTTGTATGCTTGTTGAGTTTGCCATGAATCAAAAACATCTTTGTGAGTGTGATCTTGTATTCACAATACATTCCTACTTTTCATGTGAACTTACTTTCTATTACTAAACTTGTTAATAGCAATGATTGTCATATTAACTTCAATGCTAATTCTTGCAAAATATCTACAAAACCATTCCAAGGAAATTATTGGTATAGCTAGCTTGCAAAAGGGGCTACATGTGCTTGATTCCATAAATCACTCTCAAGTATACCATTCTAGTGCTTAATCTTCTTGTAATCTCTGACATTTAAGATTAGGCCACATTTCTAATATAGGTTTACAAAATATTTCCAAAGCTTTCCCATTCATGGCTTATGAAAATAATAATTTTCCTTGTGATTCTTGTCATTTTGACAAACAAAAGAAATTGCCTTTTCCTCATAACACTACTATTACACCTGCCACTTTTGAGAAATTACATGCTGATATGTGGGGGCCTTTTCTATTATTTCAATATTAGGACATAAATGACTTTTGACTTTATTGGATGACTATACTAGATACACTTGGGTTATATTCCTCAAAAGCAAAGACCAAACTAAAACCAGCTTAATTCGTTTTGTAGCCTACATTGAAAATAAGCTTAAAACTTATCTAAAATGCCTAAGATCAGATAATGGAATTGAGTTTATTGATCTCTCTGAGTTCTTTCTATCCAAAGGCAAAGCTCACCAAAAATCTTGTGTTGAAACACCCTAACAAAACGGGGCGGTAGAAAGGAAACATCAACATATATTGAATGTAGCCATAACACTTTTTTTCCATTCCCACATTCCCTTAACACATGTGGAACTTTTGTGTTCAACATGTCATACACATCATAAATAGACTTCCCACACATCTATTAAAATCCAAATGTCCTTATGAACTTCTATATTTACAACCTCCCATTCTAATCCACTTGAAAGTCTTTGTATGTTTAAGTTTTGCTACCACTATCCAAGCACATAGAACAAAACTTGAAAATATAGCTACAAAAGTTATATTCCTTGGGTTTAAAGAGGGAACCAAAGGGTACTTATATAACTTACAAAACCATTATATATTTGTTTTGAGACATGTGATATTTTGTGAAACGCAATTTCCCTTCAAACCTCAGGTCACCCTCAAAGGCCAGGTCTAATCACACTTCCTTTCCCATTTATAATGACCCCACTGGCCTTGATCAGTCTTATAACTCTACTGACTTTTCATACTCTATTTATAACAACACCTCATCTACCAGCTCACCATTATAGCCTGGTAATAATGTTTTCCCTACTGGCCCTACATCCATCAACTCATCTCTCTCACTAAATACGAGTCCTGTTAACTTATTTGATAACCTTTTGCCTAGCTATCTGTACCCAACACAAATTCTAGTCCTATGAATAAAACAAGTTCCCCTCTATTAACCAGTACTCCTACTAGAACCTTTTCTAAACATACGCATATACCCAATAAACATTCAAACAATCCCACTTTTTATTCAAATATCCCTACAATGGAACATGAATTCCCTATTACACCTTTAGTTGAAAATTTCTTACCTAACCCACCTTTAAGACAATCTATTCGAGCCTCTCATCCTCCTAGTTATTTGGTATATTATCACTGCTTTAATATTGCACATAACCTCTCCCTACCCTAATCACAATCTCACCAAGTTGCTTATCCTTTATCTTATATCATTTCATATGTCAAATGTTCACCTTCTTACAAGCATTTAAAGTATTCCATATCATCTACTATAGAATCCAAAAAATTTAACCAAGCCATTAAACATGATTGCTGGAAAAGGCCATAGATGTTGAGTTACTTGGACTGTGGTTGATCTACCATAAGGTAAAATTCTCATTGGATGCATATGGGTATATAAAATTAAACACAAGTGAGATGGTTCTATAGAAAGGTACAAAGCAAGATTGGTGGCAAATGGGTATACTCAGAAGGAAGGCATATACTACTTTGATACATTTTATCCTGCAGTCAAAATTACTATAGTTCGAGTTCTCTTATCTCTGGCAGCTATTAGGGGACGACATTTGGAACAGTTAGATGTTAATAATGTTTTTTTCATGGTGATTTACATGAAAAGGTGTACATGATCCTTCCTTTTGGTTTATCGGGCTTTAATGACTCCAAGGTCTGCAAGTTACAAAAGTCTCTATATGGTTTAAAACATGCCAACAGACAATGGTACTCAAAATTATCTTCCTTCCTGATCTCTCTCGGCTATCATCTATCACAGGCTAATCATTTTTTTATGTTAAATTGACAAGCAATTTTTACTACTTTATTTGTCTACGTGGATGATGTTGTATTAGCAGGGAACTCTGAGCTTGAGATTCAAAAGTTTAAACATATTCTAAATCAAAAGTTCAAAATAAAAGATTTTGGTCATTTGAGATTTTTTTTAGGATTTGAGTTTGCTAGATCTAAAGTCAGTATATTCCTCAATCAGAGAAAGTATACCCTTAAACTCTTAGAAGATGTTGTTCTCCTTGCAGCCAAACCTTCTTTAGTTCCTTTTAATCCTACTACTAAGTTTTCCATTCATGAAGGTCAAATGTTAGAATACACTTCTTCATATACAAGGTTGATTGGTAGACTGATTTACTTAACCAATTCAAGGTCATACATCTCCTTTGATGTACAACATTTGAGCCAATATGTGTCTCAACCTCGTCTGCCACAATACTAAGTTGTCACACATGTCCTCGGGTATTTGAAGTCTATACCTGCCAAAGGCATACTTTTTCTACTTCTAGCGCAATGTAATTATTTGAATTTCCTGATTCAGACCGGGCTAGATGCCCTAATACCCGAAAATCTATTACTGGATATTGTGTGATGTTAGGCTCATCTCTTTTGTATTGGAAGTCCAATAAGTAACATCGAATGTTGACTCAGCCTCTTACTCGTAATTAGTACATATATTGGAATTAATCACTCCATGTTTGCTCATATGAAAGTTAGTAAAAAGTGTTGCTCATGAACATTAAGCCATAAAGTTTGAATACATTATGGGCTTTTCCAAATCCTAAGAGTTTTTTCAAGGGAATTTCTTACCTCACCCTCGGGGTTCTTAGGCACTACGTGCGTTTCCAAAAATACCCCATGCTTCCGGAGGTGTATCTTCGAACGCATCTTTTTTTACTCAACATTGGATTGTTTTGTAGGTGCATCTACAAACGCTTTCCTGTAATGTATCTACGAAACTATTATTTAATAAACTCGCGCCAGACTCTCTTCTTCTCTCTTCTTCTCAAACTTTTTCATTTTCCCCTCTACAAACTCTCTCAAAAATCAATTTTCCACCAAACTTGATTTTTTTCTCTTGAGTTCCACCAAATCATTCAAAGCTCAATATAATCGGTAAGTTTTCGAGTTTCCGGGGTATTTTCGAGTATTTCCCGTAAAAGAGTTAGAGAATATACTTGTAGGTATAAAAATCCTTAGATAGTTTTAGAAACATAGATTAGAGATAATGTAGGTATTGTTTGTTGTGTAAAACGAACGATCGGGGCCTCAAAATTTTGATTTTCAAGGGTTCCAGACGCCATTGTCGCGTGTGAAGAGTTACAAAAGGTTTTGGAGGTGTATCTACAGACCAAGCTAACGTTAGGGTATTTTCGTAGATGCAGCTCCGGAACAAACCCATAAGTTATATATGATGGGTTCTTCCATAGTTGTATCTACGGAAGCTGTCCTTAAGTACATATCTGAACATTAGAATATATATTTTTTTATTACGGAAGCATTCCATAGTTGTAATATATCTCTTTAATTAAAATATATACATTGGTTTTTATCCCTCACTAAAAACAATTATTGGTTAATTGTTATGTGAGAAGCTTGTGTTATAATCATTATTTTGATTAATGAAATCACAAAAGGAAATAGTGGTGTTATTGCAATTTTGTGATGTTGAAGAGAACATGTAATTGTTGTTAGGGGGCCATTTATCTAACTAGAAGTTGGTTGTTCTACCATCTTAAATTTGCCACGCCATGTTATGATAAAATTCACTCCACTCTCCTGCTAAAAAAATTCATGGCATCAAATGATAAGGTTAAGAGGTACAAGAGATCATGATATTTGTTGCACCCCAAAATTTGGCCTCATATATTTACAACTGTCATTTTATTTCAAATAAGTGACATAGCCCAGTTGGTGAGGATTTGAGTGTAAGGCTTGCGATTACAAGGTATAGGGTTCGAATTTCAATTCTGACATTTTTCCCTTTTATTTGTTTCTAACTTTAGTTTTAATTTTATTCCCACTTATAATAAAAAAAAGGGTTTAATATATTTCACCCCCTGCCAATATAGCGAGATTCGGTTTTCCCCCCCTGAATGATTTTTTTTATCAAACGCCCCTTATAAAACCCAAATCATGGATTTACCACTCCTTGTTACCACACGAGCTGACTGGGCAATGCTGCATTGGACACGCTGGCGCTAACATGGCTGACCCACCCTCATAAAATTAGGGTTCATCTTTCCCTCTTTCCTTCTTCGTCCAGACTTTCCCAGATTCACACCTCCATCTTCGTCCTTCTCTTGCTCCGCTTCCATCATCGCGCCCTGCTCCATCATCGCAAACCCATATTCATTTTCTTCACTCAGCCATCTTCGTCAATCCCATATTAATTTTCTTCACTCATTGCGGAAAGCAACTCGTATAGCAGTGTCAACTCGTTTCAAAATCCAGATTTACCCAGATGTGGCTGTGACAGACCCATGAAGTTGTGGGTGGCCAACACGGTTCAAAATCGCAATCGCAAGTTCTGGAAATGTCGCAATGCTGGGGTAAGTATCCTTCTCTATTATCTGGAAAATTGTTCAACATCATTTTGAAAGGTATGTTTCATGTTATCTGGAAAGTTGGTCTTTACTAAACAAGTTTTCATTGTGTGTGTGTTTTGCAGTCTGTGAATAACTGTGAATTGTTCTTGTGGGATGATGAAATAAGAGACCATATCAATGTGCATCGAATGAAACTACCAGAATGTAAAAGTTGTGATATACTATCAGTGAAGTTAGAGACCGCAACAAACAAAATTGAGAAGTTGAAGAAGAAGAAGAATGCAAGTCAGACAAGTGTTAATATGAGGCTGAAGAAGACTATTTTGATCCTCTGTTTATTGCTTATTGGCATTTTGTATTACTTAGGTTAACAGCTCTTTGTTTGACATTGTGTATTTTGGTGGCATTTGGATGTATAACCTTGTTGAATTTATGGCAATAAAATGAGTTATGTTTTATGTCAGTTGGAAATGTGTAATTTACATCAATGAAACCTGTCTGTTAAGTAATGTGTAATATAAAGGTGTTGTAAGACTGATGAACTAAAACTGAAACTTTAACATAACAAGTGCACCTTAACAAGGGCATAATTCAAAATACACATAATAAAATTGTCTTAGCAAACATTAGCTACTCAAAATAATTGTCTTAGCAGCACATAAATGCACCAAACATGTGCTACTCAAAATAACTGTCACACTTTAACCTTACATTAGTGCACCAAACATGTGCTAGTCAAAATAAACAACAAGGCCTAATCAAATTAAACATAATGAAAATTCAAGTCTTCTTTGGAGTTCCCTTCTTTGGAGTAGTCTTCTTTGGAGTATTCTTCTTTGGAGTACCCTTTGAAGGCTTCTTTGGAGAATGCTTGGATGGCTTTTTTGGAGCAATCTTGGATGCCCTTTTTGGAGTAATCTTTGAAGATTCCTCTTCATCAATGTCCATACAAATAGGCTGCTCAGGGTTTGAACCTGGACCAGTGAATGGTTTTGGTTTCTTGAACCAGTTCTCCTTTATCGTCTCACTTACCCTTCTCCTCACAACTGGTTTGTCAATCATCTTTCCCTTGCCCTTGTAGTTGTTGCTTATTGATGCCTGAGAATGGAAGTCTGGTATGCTGCTTAGCATGTCATCAGTTACATCTCCAAACAATGAATCAGTCTTGGTATCTTCAGTGTCTTCATTGTTTGTAGCAGACTGGTTTCCAGGTTTGTGTTGACCTTCTTCATTGTTTGGAGCAGACTGACTTCCAACATTGCTAGTACCTTCTTCATTAGCATTTGGTCTCATTTTCTTCTGCATTTAAAAAGCCAGATACATTATAACTAAAGAAACTATATTACATACAAAAACAGTTGCAGTAGATAAAATACCTTTCTTTTCATTGCACTCTGATTTTGCCTCTTACTCTTGCATGTCTTAACATTGTGGCCCACCTTGTCACACCTGGTGCATCTATAAGATACACCAGGTAACCTTCTTCTAGCACCCTCTTCTCCACTTTCCCTTATCCTTAGCTTCCTAGACCTTCCAGGTCCCTTTTTGTAATTAGGAGGTAAAAGTTCTTCACTTTCTACCTCAGGCCACATGTCAATGCCATTAATTGGACTAATAGAAAATCCATAGCACATGGCATACCTGTCTCTAGTGTAATACTCATGAACAAAATCCTCAGGGTTCTGTTGTCTAAACCCTGATGCAGCAACAGCATGCCTACATGGAATACCTACCAGATCCCAAAAATTACATGTGCAATTCTTTTTAGCAATGTCAACTATGAACTTTTGCCT
Organism: Vicia villosa; assembly: GCF_029867415.1. NCBI lineage: Eukaryota > Viridiplantae > Streptophyta > Magnoliopsida > Fabales > Fabaceae > Vicia > Vicia villosa. Next base: position 120,820,031 of record NC_081186.1, on the reverse strand, counting down.
GTTATAGGCATGTGTGACCTGAAATTTCTCTTCCATAGCCCATGTTGGCAACCAGTGACCACTCATAGCTACCTCATTGTCCAATCTTTTCCTGGGAATAGGCATCACTTTGTGTGGCCACTTGTCTAGTTTCAAAGTAGAATTACTACACCTACTCATCAGATATTTTCTAATCCATTCGCACATGGTCAGTATAGGTTTATCTCTAGCATTCAAAATAGTGGCATTGAATGATTCAACTATGTTATTCATAAGCACATCACACTTAGGATAGAATGAAAATGCATGCTTACACCAAGACTTTGTAGGAACTGCCATGAGCCATGCCCAAGCCTTTGGATCTACGGCCTTCAACTCATTCATCTTCAAAGTCCATGCTTGTTGGTAGGTTGCCTTGGCTGCTCCCATCATCAAGTCTCTTATCAATGCTCCTCCACCAAACTTCTTCTTAAAATTCGCATACAAGTGCCTCAAGCATAATCTATGTTCAATTCTTTCAAACAACTCTTCAAAAACTGCAACCAGTCCCTGAAACATATTAAGAAACAATCGTTAGAACCAAGGATTGAAATAGAATGTAACATAATGATGGATAACATTAACTCTACCTTTTGCTGATCTGAGATGAACACAATTCTTTTGTCCTGTCCAATGTCTTCCATTAACAATTGAATAAACCACCTCCATGATTCTTTGGTTTCTGTTTCCACCACTCCAAAGGCCAAAGGGAAGTATTGATCATTTGGATCTCTTCCAACAGCAATCAATAGTTGACCTCCATACTTTGTTTTCAAATGACATCCATCTACCCCAATGAAGGGTCTACAACCATTTGTAAAATCTTTCTTACATCCATCAAAACAGAAATAAAATGATCCAAACCTTGGTTGGATGGTAGGTTAAGGCCTCTCTATGTTTATCTTCACAGTGTTTCCAGGATTGATCCTATGCAACTCAGATGCATACCTCCACATATTTGCATACTCCTTGTCTGCATCTCCTTCAATGATTTTTTTGGCAATCAACTTTGCTTTCCATGCCCTACACACAGTGATCCCAACAGAAAAATTTTGCCTCATGTCTTGGATTATGTCACAAATCCTTACCTTGTCAGATGTTCTCATCTTTTTTACCACAGCCTTAGCCACCCACTTAGAACTTGCACTTTTGTTATCCAAAACCCTAGCACATGTGTGGTTATCTTTTATAGTCTTTATGGCATAACTGTGCTTATGACCCACTTTAGAGCAAAGCATTAAAAAACCACATTTGGCCTTGCACTCAACCCTCACTCTATAACTCTCATTTTTTACAAAGGTAATTTCCCTCCCATTTAATACTGTCCACTCACGGATGGCCTCTCTAAAATCATCTAGGGTATTGAACTCCATACCCCATTTAAATTTGTAATCCTTATTAAGCTCCTCCTTCTTAAACTTGTCAAACCTAGGCTCTTTTTCATCCTCTGATGCATCAGGATCAGAACTTAGTAAATCCTCACTTATATATTCATCATCCTCACCTTTATTTTCACTCTCACCTTTTCTCTTACTAGGATAAGTCAACAAACCAGCTACAATAGGGCCCTCACTAACTAGTAAAGTAACATCAACAGCTCCAAAACCATCATCAAGAGCTGTGACCCTCTCATCCTCACTATCATTCATCCCTTCTACGATCTCTTCATCACTTACCTCTAACTCTACACTTTCATTCACACACCTAGGTTTACTACTGTGTATATCTGCATCGTGTTCAACAAACAATTTCCCATCAACTCTCATTGTACAAGCAAACGCAGCTAAATCATAAGCATCAGAATCACTCTTAATCTGGAAATAATTAGGATCTATTTCAGGAATTTTGGTCCATAACCTAAACGATCCAGCTACATACCCTCACCCACTTACCACCTTTTGAATGTGACTCTGAGTCCAGCTTTCAATGTGTACACCGGTGATAAGCGTCATAACCCCGCCTCTGTAAATCATCTCACCGTCGTGAGGCTTCATGAATTCTCCTCCATGGTGAAACAAACAGTCAAACCTTACATTCAACTGCATACAAAACATCATTTAAGACAACATAAAACACGAAGTACCGGTGAAGAACAACAAATGAGTACTTACCTCAGCCGAATCCACCGTTGCGCCGCCGTCTTCAGCCATCGTTCCCGTCTTCTACTTCTCGTTTCTAATTTTGCCAAAAAACCCTAATCTGGAAATGTATGATTTGGGGGGGGGGGGTAAACATATGAATTTCATTTCAAACTTAACAACTCAGCCATGTCAGCGCCAGCGTGTCCAATGCTGCATTGCCCAGTCAGCTCGTGTGGTAACAAGGAGTGGTAAATCCATGATTTGGATTTTATAAGGGGCTTTTGGTAAAAAAAATCATTTAGGGGGAAAACAGAATCTCGCTATATTGGCAGGGGGGTGAAGTATATTAAACCCTAAAAAAAATCACAAAATTGTTTTTTTAATATTAAAATATTATTTTTGTATTTATTTATTTATTATTTAAAAAATGTTTTTTTCACTTTATATTCAAGAAATAGGCAAAAAATCATAAAATAAAATTTGAAAAGATTTTGTTCACTTTTTTTAGTTTTAGAAGTTATTTAATTTGATCGAAATCAAAATTAAAATCAATTCAATTGAATTTTTGATTATTTTGATTGACCAAATTAATTTGTTTCCTTTTCAATTAACCTAATGTTTCTATTATAAATAAATGTTAATTTTGGGGAGGCCAATTCCATTCCACCCAATTTCCACGTACAGGATATACAATTCTCCCACAACTAACCCTTTCATTTTTTAGCCATACCATACTCCAAACAAAGACATGTCATTTTTCACATAATCATAAACCAATTTACATACAAATTCATTACCCCCTCTATCAACCTTTAACAAATCATCACAAGCATAAATTCATAAATTTAACACTCACAATTAACAAAAATTTATTATTTTTTATTTGGGTTAAATATGTTTTTAGTCCCTATAAATATGTGATCCTGCATTTTTAGTCCCTATAAAATTTTCCTTCAATGAATGGTCCTTATAAAATTATTATGCACCTAGTTTCAGTCCCTACTGTCAAACCAATGTGTATTTTAAAATAATAATTTTGCAAACATGTTCATAATGTTTTAAAAAGTTCCTAGAAAAAAAAGAAACTCAAAATTTAATTTCCAAGTTGAGATTTTCATTACTTTTATCATTATTTTTTTAAATTTGAAAAATTCATATTTAATTTTTTTCGTTTTAAAAAATTCTAAAACTTGGTAAATAAATATTTTACAATATTCTAAACATATATAAAAAAAATTATTCAAAAATTTAAAAATTAAGGGTAATTAAACAGTTTTTAAAATTTTAGAAAATTGCAGGGACTAAAATTGCATACATAAAAATTTTAGAAGGATCATTTATTGAAAGAAAATTTTATAGGGACTAAAAATACAGGGTCGCATATTTATACGTATTTAACCATTTTTATTTTATTTTAATTTTGCAGAACTACCACAGAAGGACCTGCTGCCGCACACACGAGATCTGACGTTGCTCACTACTCGAACCACATACGAGGAGTATGACCGTTGCTCCACCACCCGCCGCAACCAACCGACGAACCACACGTCCGCCTCGTCGCGAGATCACCCCCAGGATCTTCCGACGCACACCACGAGTCACGTCCAAGAGATCTTCCGACAACCATCAACGAAGCACCATGACACCACATTGACTCCGCAATCGCACATCAGGTTTTTTTACCACTTTTAAATTCAATTTGTGGTGACTGTTTGTTCATGATTTATTTATGTGATTGACTGGAAAATTTAAAAAAGAATAGATCAAAAAAGAGATCTCCATTGGGGTTGTTTTTTTTTGAATACCCATTGTGGTTGTTTTGTTTGATCTATAGTAGAATAAAAAGAGGTTAACATGGGAGAGAGAAGGATCACGCCTAGGGGTGTAATCGGATCGGTATGGACCTGTTTTTGGTCGAAAAAAAGTCCAAACCGATGATAACTTCATCGGTTTGATTTGATTTGGTTTGGTTTGGTTTTTAACAATTTTCAAATACAAAACCAAACTAACCGGTTTGGTTTGGTTTTTAACAATTTTCAAATATGAAACCAAACCAAAATAATCGGTTTTGTTCGGTTCGGTTGATCGATTTACTACATTTTTTTAAAAATTATATTTATCAATGTACTCTCCACTATCATGTTTTTCAATTTATTTTATGCTATTTTTTTAAAATAATACATTTCATGTAATTATTTCATGTTCTATTTTTCAAACAAATTACAAGTTGCTCTTAATTCCTAGGAAACAATGTTATGATTTTCATTGCACCAATATGTTCAATATCAATTATTAAAATTGACATTTGACATCAGATAGTTGGAAATGAATTTGAAAGCTTAACGAATAAAACACAATAAAACGCATATCAATTAACATGTTTCACAATCAAAACTATTTTGTAACAACAAACAAGACTAAAAGGAATTTTATTGAAGAAGAAACAAAAGGTAAATAAAATTATGTATGAAAATTAACGAAGATAACTTTAACACGAAAAGGCGACCATAACATATAAGAAAGATGGTAGAGAGAGTAACAATTGTGGCAGTCAGCGAGAGCATCAGTTTCTTTTGGAGTTTGGTTCTAGATGTGAGTTTTGTTGAAAGAAAGAAACTGTAAATAAAGATGGCAAATGGTTGAACTAATACAAAATTTAGGCTTAATTATAAGTGGAATTAAATATTAAAGTGTAATTATATCCATTGGTTCGGTTCATCGGTCGGCGATTCCTATAAACTAAAATCGAGAACCGAACCAAACTACATTGGTTTTATTGGTTCGATTCAGTTTTAGAACTGAACCAGAAGAATTCGGTTTTATTTCAGTTTAGTTTGATTTGGATTTTCAATTTAATTGATTTTTTCTGATCCGCTTATACCCATTCACGCCACCATCAGCAACTTTTTTCTTTCTTCTTAATTTTATTATTATTATTATTTATTTAATTGTTTTAAATTATGTTTTTTTTAAATGGTAATGAAAGTGGATGGGGTTTGAAACCCCACGTGACACATAATATTTTTTTTAATAATTTAATAAAAATATTATTTGTAAATTAAATTAGTAGTGATGGTTTTTAGATCTAGTGTAAATTCTAAATTATAAAAAATTATTTCATTTAGATTTTTAGGATTTTATTATCAAAAAATGTCAAAAAAATTATTTTATTTAGCATTTGTTTAGAAATTAATATGTGTTTATCTCTTGTTAATTTTCGATTAATTCTTGTTCATATTCTTGTCATTTTAATCATGCATCATTATATATATATATATATATATATATATATATATATATATATATATATATATATATATATATATATATATATATATATATATATATATATATATATATATATATATATATATATATATATATATATATATATATAGTAACATTTTCTTGTTTATACGAGGTACTATTTTGACAATTGGATTATTTCTTATGGACATTTATAACTCGTTAGTTTTCGTATATATTTTATTTTCGCTTTAATTGCTATTTGGGTTTGTAATAATTTCCATCATCATTCGTCTAAATTTGTAATCCCCATATGAAGTCAGGTAATAGCGTAGGAATTTTATTTATTTGCACTTTAAGTTCCTATAAATTATAACTGTTAGATGTATGCTAATAGACTTCTAAGACAAGATAACAAACAAACGCTAGAAAACCTAACAACCAAGATAAAATAACTGAAAAACAACACACTTTGCACCTCTAGGGTAACCCCTCTTCGTTGCCTTACGAAATATTGGTAATGTCCCTCGAACATAGGGATATTTTAGCAAAAGACGCTTATGAATAATATCATCATAGTCCCTTCGATATAAAGTTCATAGTCTCTCGATGACCCTTTGAGTTGCCTACGAAAAGATGATTCTGTCCCTCGACGACCCTACGGAAAAATGATGATAGTTCGTTCAAATTGCTAAGGTATTCTTACATGTTGCCTTCTATGACCATTTGATGACCATTCACTGTCCCTTCACATCCAATAGATGGGACTTCCGACCCACTAATGGTATGAATAGTACTATATCTCAAGGAAAATGATAAGTATAAAAAAGACCTTACAAATTAGGGGTAAGTAACTTTTAAATGCTTGCTCACAACTCAAAATTCAAATCAATTTTCACACCTCACACTTTCAAAATTATTTTCAAAAGAAAATACTCTGTATACATTCTTACACGAGTCATTACAAAGTCAAGCTTTTTTTACAAAATATTTCCAAACACCACTCTTTCACAAATACTTTCAAAAAATAAACACTTTGTATACATTCATACGAGAATCCTTACAAAGTTAAACTTTTTCGAAGTATTTTCTAAACACACACCACTTATCAGAAAAAGCAAATTAAAGTGAGCTAAGCAATTAAGAGTCCATGGATAACCATGAATACAAAGGATGCTAGTACCTTTCCTCTGTATAACCTACCCCCGAACTCAAAATCTTTTAAAGGTCTTTCTAGTTCTTTTATACCTTTCCTAGATTGGATAAAATAAAAGTGGATGGCGACTCTTGCTAACCGCAACATGATTTGCGAGAAATAAAATAAAAAGTTAGTTCTCCCACCGCATTACAATATCATTATGTCTTCCATACTTGGCGGGAGAACCTTGCACTAAAGGTCATATGGATTAGTGACAAGATTGTGCATCGTATTCATGGGAAAAGTTTTGTTCATTAAACGTGGTTTCTTATACCATAACTAGTTGTTTTTCTTTGGTTTGCATCATACATCCCAATTCACTAAATGGATTTTTGACTTTGATTTGTATCTCCTCAAAGAAATATGTACTGAATTGTCTCTATATCATTACATATGGTCTTAGGAATCTTCACACCGTGCATGTGTTAACTTGAAATATAGATAATAATTTTTTCTGGGTCGACTCGAACGTTGTTGCTTCCATCCTAAATAGCCTCTACATGAGTTTTCGGGTAATGTGATTAAAATTCCCTCTAGTGGATCTACGATTCACAATATTTTCTCTTAGATACCAACTAATACTAGTGGCTTAAGAGAAACTAACGTGTTGTAAAACATCCTCACATATCTAATTATTCTCGTTCTTGGAGAAGAAAATATGTGCCTTTTGATTATTAATCTTTTGCCCAAGCGGTAGGTAGAAAAGATCCAAGTAGTGCATAGCGTAGTGAGTTTTTTTATAGAGGCATCTACAATTAAGAGAAGATCAATAAAAAGAAGGTGATAAATTTAGGGTTCACATTTGCTATCAAGAATTGATTTTCCAATACTTTCCTTCCACTTGGAAAGCAATAATGTGAGAAAGAATTCCCATATAGATGACAAGTAAATAAGGAGAAATACACATTATCTCCTTATACCTACCTTTCAAGGGACTAAAACTATATGTTTTCTCCTTATTCTACATAATTTTACACGTGAGAGATGAAATATATTGGTAGATTACTTAAATAAGCTCTTCTTGAAACTAACACTCCTTCAAAAAGTTTTCAATGAAATTTTATTTAAGTCAGTCATATATTTTCTTAATATTGATATTAGTAGATATAAAGATCTCTCTACCTTTCACTCCTGACATTGAATAACCCATTTTTTTCAACTACAATAATATTATTGAAATTATATTATTTGGATACCAAGATGTCAGACATAGTGTCATAACAATGTGTATGCCAAGTGTCAGACGTTATCAGTAAATTAAAGATTGTAAATAAAATGACATATGAATTAATAATCTAGTTTGATTCAAAGTTGCCTACGTCCAGAGGGTGTTAACCCGAGAAAGGAAATTCACTCTTAATAGTCAAAAGTACAAATTGGTTTGATTTGAATTCTCCTAGTTTAATGTATCTTTTTCTAATACTACCTGTGAATTTCTATTCATGAATCCCCTTAAATATGAAACCCCTTTTGACTTTCACTCAAACACTTTCCCTATTGTTTGGTTAGTTACAAAAGTTTAAGAATGATGGCACGAAAATACAACTTAAAATATTATATTCCTTAATAAAGGAATAAGACAGGAGAAGAAAGTATTACAAAACAAAATAAACAAATATGTCTAGCATGATTGTCCAAGTCTAAGTCTTTACAATGGAGAACTCCTCCTTAAATAGAAATCAGATCAAGCTTCAAAGTCCATTAGGATTTTTTGTCTTTGAACGCAACATAATATTCCACAAGTGCAAGCAACCAATCTTCCATTATGTTTATTGACAATATTTGATTGGTTAAATCTTGATCATATCAGAATTACTCGATTTTAATCTGCCCATGATGATCTTTTGGAAAAACTTCCTTATTCCAAAACGTGAATAAAGGAATAAAAATTATTAGATCATTAAGGAAATTAATCTTCAATCAACGAGAGATTTACTAAATGCGCAACAACTTTTTAGTGAGACAGAATGTCCAACAAACTGGTGAGCATTATGCTCAACATGATGATTCCATGTTTGAACACAAAAATACAGGTTGTCTCATACAATATCATGACATCTTGATACACATGTTGCCTATAAAATAACGTCAATAAGATGTAATAACAAACCCCCTCTTTGGATAAATTTTAGGCAAATACAACATGTAATGTGTAATGCATAATATTATAGACATACTTCATGGCATAATTAATAAAATTATCAAAGAGTAACGGAATAAAACAAAGATGTTAGCAAATATCAAAACCATAAGCATAATAAGCTTGCTAAGAGAAACACGACTTGCAGGTATCAACACTAATAACACGTAACTTATTTAGAAGATCTAACAACAGGTAACACACAACTTCTTCAGAGGATCTAAATACAAATATTGCATAACATCATCATATCCTCCCCTTAACAGCCTCAAAATGTAAAAGGGGTACAAGCACCAAAAATATCCAGCCCAAAATGGGCATAAGCACCCGAAAATAAAAATAAAACTGGAATTAACCTAACAAAGGGTACACTCAATGCTTACATCATGAGTGTATATATTACTTTTCCATCATTCAAACTCAGTAGAATCTTCACTAAAGGTTGGAGGTTTAGAAGTATAGTTGTTCTTTTCAGAAGTACTATGATGATGATGCACATCATGGTGACTACTAGCACCAGATTCATCACTATTAGACATGTTTTTCTCTAAAGATCTTTTATGTACCATTGTTAAGTATTTAGATCATAGACCTTTCCCTAATGCCAATTGAAGGTGAGAAAAACACAAGAAAGGGGGTTAAATTATGTTAGCTTTTTCTTTCTTTTTGGTAAACACTTTTATCATATTTTGAACACAAGGTTTAAAATTTGATTGCTTGTTATGGATAAAATAATTTCAAAGGCTAAGAGTAAACATAAAAGAGACACAAGCAATTATTTTGGTTCCTCTTACAAAACAAGAGTAGTCCAGTCCCCTTGCACTTCTAAGGAATTTCACTATAATCACTTCTAATTACAATTGCTCAAGCACGCGTGCAAGAGACTTCTAATGCTCAAACACACAAATAAGAGACTTCTAATGCTCAAGCACACAAGTAAGAGACTTCACATACTCAAGCACAAAAGCAAGAGACTTCTAGCAATCTATCCCAATCAGATAAAAGATTTTTGGGTATTACACTTGATATACATGCAAAGTTGTAAACAAAATACAAATCAATAAGACTCTTAATACTTAAGAATTTCTAAGGGTGCATTTGATTTACTAAAAAATGAGATACTGGACATGACACAATTAATTATTAGTAAATTATATTATGGTCAATTGATATTAAACACTAATTATATATGAATTATTTAATTAGACTTTATGCCTGAATGGACCGTGATGGGTTGAACCAATCAGTTAAGCCCAATGAGAGGTCCCTGCCCTTAGCCGTTTAGCTATTTAAGCGTTGCCCCATTAGACAATTAATATATAGTGAAAACCCTATACGGCAATGAGGGTAGTAATCTTTTCATACTCACTATTTGACGGCAATCTCATCAATCCTACAAGGTACACCGTTCTTATTATTCTTAATTATTGATTGATGAAATAATATGCTATAATTTGTATCTATTCGATTCAATTAAGATTATCAATTGGTATCAGAACTTAATAGATACATGTTATGGCTATTAGTAATTGTATGAACCCTATTTATTTTATATTCAAGTACTCTCATGTGAGGTACTTATTTATACAAATTATCGATGAATTTCCAGATTTGGGTCAGAATAAAGTATTTCTATTTATTGAAATTTTAAATTGGGGTTTGTAAACTAATAGGGCTTTTATAGCCATTAGCAATCTTCTGTCAATAAATGTCAAAATCTGATTCATGGTTTTATTATACATGATGTGTATTACGATTGATTTTTACATATATCGATTTGTGCAAATAGAAAAATACAGATATTAATAAGTCTATTAAATAAAGATATATATTATTGATCGATTAAGCCAATTTTTTGTCTACCTTTATTATATGATAAATCTATTTTTTTTTAATTTCAATCTTGAACCTGTTACAATGAAACTGAATATTTTTTTGAGGGAATACTTGAAAAGTTGTTCGATCACACATATATATATATATATATATATATATATATATATATATATATATATATATATATATATATATATATATATATATATATATATATATATATATATATATATATATATATATATATATATATATATAATTCTGGGATCGCATACATTAATTTTTTATTAGGTTTCATAAAAGGTCTTCATAATTTGCCGAATAATAGTCAACTATTATCCGAAAATTTTGGAGCTGAATTTTAACAAAAAAAAATTTGTATTTGATTGTATAATGGGATTCAATTGGGTCATGCTGTGGAAATCATTAATTTTTCACAATCGTTTTTAATAATGATATTGTAATTATATTATACTCCCTCCGTTCCTTTTTAAGTGTCGTTTTAGAAGAATTTTTTTGTTCCTATTTAAGTGTCGTTTTATAATTTAATGTTATAATTTGTCATTTATACCCTTATTTTTTCAATAACTCCACCTCAAATTTTTTAATTAGTTATTGGAAAAAGAGATTGTATGATTGAATTTATTTAGAAAGAGAAAAATAAATAAGGGTATAATAGAAAAAGTAACTCTAATAATCTACTATCTTGGTTGAAGAGCTTTTTACTAAAACGACACTTAAAAAGGAACTGAGGGAGTATTGATTTATTTTAAAAATAAATTGTATTTTAATATCACATTCTCACAATTGTGTCAAATGTTTTGTAGAGATTTTTTACTCTTATTGTGATATCTTGATATTATGTGTCATTAAAGATATCAATTTATTTTGATTATATAATAAATCGATTTGATATTTTATTTTATTTTATTTATGGAATAAAATTATGATTTTATTTATAACCGGAATATCTTTTCAATTATCAGTACAAGAATGTATTCTAATTTCTCAATAATTTAAAATTGAGATAAGGGGGTTGAAAAACTACTCTACCACACTTATAACATATGCATTGTTGTGTACATCTGAGATTTAATTAGATTGTGCACATAAAAATCAGTTATACTCGACAACTATTTTTTGGCATGTTATAATGGAAATTGGTGTTATTCCATGTTGATACATTAATTTAATATACTAATATTATTTAAAATAAAATAAAATTATGATTTTATTAATATTCTGGATATAATATCCTTGTATTGTATGAATTTTTTTATTATCATAATTTATTTTGTTATTATGGTTTGTATTGATATGTGGACCATTTGAGATGATATTGTAATTCTTTAAAAATCATCAAAAAGTCATTAAAGTTTACTAATTCTATTTACAAGAATAAATGTCACATTCTCGTTGAGGTTAGTCATGATTTGATTTTGAATCTCTTATGACTTATTATACAATTGCATTTAAGGAGAAATTTATTTTTAATATTATCTACTCCTTTGAAAATAATAAAATGTGTAATATAAAGTTATTATTTTTCTAGAATATTATGAAAATTAAAACTCTCTATTTACTATCATAAATTGATTTTTTTTGTATACTCAAATAAATAAAATTTAATCTTATGAGTATATTTGAAATCTTATTAATTTGAGAGTTTTATTCTAGAGAATAACACTTCATTTATATAATTGTAATCTCACCTATTGTGGATACAATTATACAAATTTTAATATTTTGGGTAAAATATAATCTTAATCTTAATCTTATCTTAATATATATAAATCCAAGGTTGTCATGATGGCAACCCTAGCCACATGTCACCTTGGTAGTATCTCTAAATAAAATTTGGCCACATGTCACTTTCATAATAAATTTAAACAAAAATTTTAATTTTGACTTTTACTAATTTAACCCTATATTAACAATAAATAAATATAATAATCATAATTAAAAATAAATAAATATAATAATCATAATAATAATATAATATAATATAATATAATATTCAGCCACGAATATTAATAATAATTATATAAATATGTAATATATAATATTTATAAGTTTATATTTTATTAATTTGTTAAAAAAATTCAAACTATTGTTATAAATAATTAATAATATTTTATTTAAATTAAAAAATAAAATGTAAGTAATTTGTAACATAAAATTAAAAATCCTTATTATTTAGTTTATTTTAGATTTAAAAATAAAAATAAATTTATCATAAGTTTATATTTTATTAATTTTAAAAAAATTCAAACTATTGTAATAAATGATTAATAATATTTTATTTAAATTAAAAACTAAAATGTAAGTAATTCGTATAAAAAATTAAAATTCCTTATTATTTAATATATTTTAAAGCATTTGTTTTATTAATTTTAAAATTTTCATTATTAATAATAATAATATATTATCACCCTTTCAATTAGTTATCTATCTTTTTATACTGATTTTAAAATTTTCATTTTTGCTATTTTTTTTATTCTCATATATTTCCTCTTTCATTTTCTAAAATTTATATCATTTGATTAATATTTCATGATTTTGGAGCTCATATAATTTTTCTTAATTTTATATTTAATTCATAAAATTATTTAAATAATTATAAAAACAAAGATCAAATCTAACAAGACCCCTATTTTCTAAACATATGTTTTTTAATTTTTATTCATTTTTTTATATAGATCTATTAATTTTCACGTTAATATCTTTTTAAAAAAAAATTCATTTCTATAAGGTTCTCTATTTAATAAAGATGTAACTATTAAAACGTTTTTCTCTTAATTTTAATAATTCTTTACAATAACAATTAATACATTATTATTATTATTATTATTATTATGAAACCATAAAAACCATCAAAAACTATATTTAATGTATTTTAAAGTATTTATTTTATTAATTTTATAACTTCCATTCTTATTAATATATTAAGACTAATTTGACCCTATATTAATATTAATAATATAATAAAAGAAAATACTAATACTAATAATATAATATCCAACCATCACTATTATAAATAATAATAATAATATAATATTCAATTAAAATTAAGATATGGGGAAATGAATTAATACAAAAAATTTAAAAATGAGATGTATTTGTGCTCTTCAAAATTAATTTTTTTATGTAAATTAATTTTTTAATTTTATATTTAAACAAAAAATTGAATAATTATTTATACAAAAATAAGCAAATGTCTCATTTATCTTATTACTCTAATTCTCACATTTTTATATAAAAAGTCTTTGATTCTCAATTTAATAGCTAATAATAATAATAATAATAATAATAATAATAATAATAATAATAATAATAATAATAATGATGATTATTATAATAATAGTAATGATAATTATAATAATAATAATAATAATAATAATAATAATAATAATAATAATAATAATAATAATAATAATAATAATAATAATAATAATAATAATAATGTAACTTATCCCCAGTTTTTTAGCACACTAAAGCGAGAAATATAAAGAGTGTTAAGACAAAAATCACACTTATAAAAAAGATCAAACATGGAAGAGAATTGTATGCGGTTGATTTAAGACTTGTGGAGGTTTTTATCGTGTAGTCGCTATGATTTTATCAAGCTTCTGATAAACCCCATTGAATTTAAATCCGAGTACATCATTCACTCACCATAGGTCTTCCTACTAACTTTGATAACATACTTGACAAGTTTCAAGATGGTTATCTTTAACATTTAACAACTAACTTTAATTTCCGCACCTTTACTATACCGCTCTTTATATTACCGCTCTTTATATTTCTCGCTTTATCGCTTTACTTTATCATTTCATCATATTTACTTTCCGTCATTTTCTCTTTGTCCACTTGGACATATGTTTATGCTTCTGTTATTTTTCTTTTGTCCACTTGGACCATACTTTATTTTTTCGCTAAAACACTAATAAATAACCAAAATCTAAAAAATACATAAGGCTCTCTTTGGACTATCGGTTACTATCCCTAGCACTTTGGAGATTCGGACTTATGGACCTAGTACCTCTGGACTCATTCTATTACTATCCTGTGATTGTTCTGTCTGTCTGGCATTGTTCTGTTGTATGTTTATGTGTGCAGGTATTTCCTTGAAAGCCCTTGATGGTTAATTCCAAGGCATTGATATAAGGATTTCACCCGAAAACAGCCGTTACGCTGCCCAATTTTCGTCAGAATCTTAATGTGCTTAATGAAAAATGGTGCTAAGACAATAAGTTCATCTGGATCCCCAAGTGTTAATGTGTTGGTATTGATAAATCCAAAGGATGGGAAAACTACCTTGGCTCTTAATGTCAAGTGTTGGCTTCTTATTTGGTTAGACTGTTTCTTTCCTTAGCTTTTATTTTATGCACTAGGTTAGCCTCTTCATCTCCTCCCATTCTTAAATTTTCAAAATCTTCTCCCTTTTTCCAAAATATTCTTATGTTTGCAATCTTTTCAAAACCTTTTTCTTAAAAAATATCTTTCGCCCTTAGTGGCTTTTCTTCAAAAGTTTAGACACCGTTAATTGTCGAAACGAGTGGTTATACCCCACGATTTTGAAATTGATTGATAATAACAAGATCTTTTCCGCGTGAGAGAGCTAGTGGCATACTCGTTGATTTTATCCGAGTTGGAGCCCTTCTTTCATTTGCGATGCAAAGAACTTGTTTGTTCTCATGCTCAAGATCAATGGCTGAGTATTTCTCTCTAACGACAACAAAGTGTTTATTCCATTTTACTGTAGCGGGGAAAATCTGATATCAAAGCCATAGGATGACTCGAATCAATATTTCAGTGAAAGTCGCCACCGCGCTTTATTGTTTCCAAAGGAAAAGGGAAAAGAACGAAAAAAACCCAAAGTTTGTTTTTTTAAAACAAAAAGAAGAGATCTTAGGTACGGGTGTTGCTTATACAAGGGGAAGGTTTTAAGCACCCCTCATATCTGTGGTACTCCACTGGAACCTTTTTTGAAAATCTGTGTCGTGTGTGCTAAAAAAGGGTTTGTTTTATTTTTAAAATAAGCTCGGCAAAGCGTTAAGCTTTGGGCCTACATACCTCCTTGGTGCAATGGAGAAGTCAGAGCTAATGTAGTTCCGCTTTTGGGAAAACATTTTTAAAACGAATAAACATTTTATCGTCGTCGGAGAGAAATACTCAGCCATTGATCTTGAGCATGAGAACAAACAAGTTCTTCGCATCGCAAATGAAAGAAGGGCTCCAACTCGGATAAAATCAACGAGTATGCCACTAGCTCTCTCACGCGGAAAAGATCTCATTTTATCAATCAATTTCAAAATCGTGGGGTATAACCACTCGTTTCGACAATTAACAGTGTCTAAACTTTGAAGAAAAAGCCACTAAGGGCAAAAGATATTTTAAGAGAAAAGGTTTTGAAAAGATTTGCAAACATAAGAATATTTTGAAAAAGGGAGAAGATTTTGAAAATTTAAGAATGGGAGGAGATGAAGAGGCTATCCTATTGCGTAAAATAAAAGCTAAGGAAAGAAACGGTCTAACCGAAATAAGAAGCCAACACTTGACATTAAGAGTCAAGGTAGATTTCCCATCCTTTGGAATTATCAATACCAGCACATTAACACTTGGGGGATCCAGATGGACTTATTATCTTAGCACCACTTTGCATTAAGCACATTAAGATTCTGACGAAAATCGGGCAGAGTAACGGCTGTTTTCGGGTAAAATCCTTATCTCAATGCCTTGGAATTAACCATCAAGGGCTTTCAAGGAAATACCTGCACATACAAACAGACAACAATCCAATGCCAGACAGACAGAATAACAGCAGAGTAATAACAGAATAAGAGTCCAGAAGCACTAGGTCCATAAGTCCGAATCTCCAAAATGCTAGGGATAGTAACCAATAGTCCAAAGAGAGCCTTATGTGTTTTTTAGATTTTGGTTGTTTATTAGTGTTTTAGCATAAAAGTAAAGTATGGTCCAAGTGGACAAAAGGAAAATAACGGAAGCATAAACATATGTCCAAGTGGACAAAGAGAAAATAGCGGAATTATAAACGTCCAAATGGACAAAGAGAAAATGGCGGAATGTAAATATGATGAAATGATAAAATAAAGCGATAAAGCGAGAAATATAAAGAGCGGTATAATAAATGGCGGAAATTAAAGTTAGTTGTTAGATGTTAAAGATAACCATCTTGAAACTTGTCAAGTATGTTATCAAAGTTAGTAATGAAGATCGATGGTGAGTGAATGATGTACTCGGATTTAAGGTCAATGGAAACTTATCAGAAGCTTGATAAAATCATAGCGACTACACGATAAATTTCCATAAGTCATAAATCAACCGCATACAATTCTCTTCCATATTTGATCTTTTATCGAGTCGGGACAAATGTAGGAGAACTCTCCATGTATCAAGATCATCAATCAAAAGAAATAAGAAGGAGAAGAAGAAATGATCTAGTCTTTATCAAGAATCCATAGAATTCTCAAGATATTAAGACTTTCATCGATCAAAAGAAAACAAGAAGAAAGAGATAAGAATGGAAACATAAATTGATCTAGTCTTTATCAAGAATCCATAGAATTCTCAAGATATTAAGACTTTCATCGATCAAAAGAAAATAAGATGAAAATAAGAATGAAAACAAATTGATCTAGTCTTCATCAAGAATCCATAGAATTCTCAAGATGTCAAGACTTTCATCGATCAAAAGAAAGTAAGATGAAAATAAGAATGAAAACATAAAAGATAATCAACTCACACTATCATTAATATCATTCATCCATTTTGGTGGATTAAGTCACTTCAAACCTATCAACACCCTAGATCCAATGATATTAATGAAGTAAAGGAAGAAGGAAGCCAAAACAAACACAAAAAAGGCAAAAAACCACATTCTGCCTGCTGGAAATCGATTTCATGCAAGGGGAAATCGATTTCCATAGTGCAGTTTTAAAAAAAAACAAGTTACGTTCAGTAGGAAATCGATTTCAGCCTTAAGGAAATCGATTTCCTCAGTGTAAATTTCAGCAAAAACAGCATTTAAAGGCATGAAACTTGACTTGAACAAATATACAAACACCTTATGATCACACATCAATTATAGCACGAATTTTCCATCAAATCACCAACAAATAGCACCAATATAGCATCAAAGATGCATTGAACACAAACAACAAAGAATCACATTGTGGATGTAGCAAATTACCACTTCTTGAACAAAGATTTTGGAGTAGCTTCAAGAGCAAGCACAAGGTGTGTAGATCCTTCAAATTTGGAGATGATCAAACAAAGAAAAGAGTGAAATGTAGGAGGCTTAGTTCAAAATTAGCAAGATTCAATGTGAATCTCACTAATCTTATGAAAATGAACTTTGGGTGAGGGTTTTGGAAAGGGTGAGAAATGAATTTGCAAGCAATTTTTTGGCTCTCCAAGCTTGAGAAATGAGAGAGTAGTGGGCTCTATTTATAGGATGAGAGCAAGAGTAGTGGTAGTTTGGTCTTTTTGCATTTGGTAATTAGCTTGTGTTTAATTGGTGATTAAAGTGGTATTTAAATGGTAAAATGAGGTTTAAGTAGGTTTAATGAAGGGATTAATTTTGATAAGGTGGAAAATTGTAAAATGATAAAAAATAATCAAAGAAAAAGGTGCCAAAATGTTGTCAAGCTTCCCTCCTTATATTTTTTGAATTTCGCCTTAAGGAAATCGATTTCCCTAGGAGTGAAATCGATTTCACTCTGTTCTAGAAGAGAATTTGGCGCAAAATACACTAGGGAAATCGATTTACCCAGGAGGGAAATCGATTTCATGCTGTCCAGAATGTGATTTTGTTGATGATTGCTGCAGGGAAATCGATTTACCCAGTAGGGAAATCGATTTCATCAGTCAAAAATGTGAAAAATGCCTTGTTTATTGCATGTCTTGGCTTGGTACCTACAAAACAAAAGCCTACAAAGAAATAAAGCAATGTTTTTGGTATTTGGGTTAGTATAACAAATAAAAAGCTAAAAGTGCTTGATGATTCCCCTCAAAGGAAAAATGATACCTCAAGATTGTGATCTTGATTGATGATTGAAATGCAAATGATGTATGATCTTAGGGTCAAAAATTGGGGTATGACAGATGCCCCTATTTAAGTTTCTTCTATCCGGAGATGTGAGGGTTAAAATCCTCAGCTCGACGTAATTGAAGAGACTTAAATACAAAACACACAATTTTTGAACCTAATGTATGATGTGATGCTAATGGATGCATCAAGTATGATTATGAAATAGAGGGGAATATAATGCCACTGGGGGGAACAAAAGGAATGAGCGATAGACTCGAATGAAAGGAGCGGCAGGGGAAATAAGATACTACTGGTTATCCGCCAGGGTGACAAGAAATATCCAGCAATACTTGGAAAGGGAGAGATAAAACCCAAGTTATAAGTGTAGTAAGAACGTCTAAGAGTGGCATTAGACGACGAAAATCAACAGAGATATTCAAAAGTGGCATTGAATGAACTCTGGAACACAAACATATTGGGTAGAAACGTCTAAGAGTGGCATTAGACGACACCAACCATCAGAGACATTCAAGAGTGGCATTGAATGAATTTGAAAAAAGGGTCCAAACTCTGAGGAAACATCGGAGACATCCAATAGTTGTTTTGGATGGAAGGAGACCAACAAGATTCAACAGTGGCTTTGAATGCAAAAGGAGACCTACAAACCCGAAGATACGACAGAGACGTTCAACAGTAGCTTTGAACAAAAGGAATCCAATCTCTGGAAAACATCGGGAACAATCCAATAGTAGCTTTAGACAAAAATGGAAACCAAAGAGATTCAATAGTGGCTTTGAATGCAAAATGGAAACCTGAACCCGGAAATACATCAGAGACGTTCAATAGTAGCTTTGAACAAAATGGAAACCAATTCGGAAAATTGAGTAGTCATCCAAGAGTGGCAATGGATGGAAAACAAACTCAATAAACATCCAATAGTGGCATTGGACAAAAGAATGTTATTCCAGCTCAAAGACATGAACGTCATTCAATAGTAGCTTTGAATGAGGTGAGAAACATGTTAATGGGGATTGTGACATCCAATAGTGGCTTTGGATAAAAAGTGAGAAACGACATGTCCAAGAGTAGCATTGGACAGAGAGAAAAGTTTACACATCCAAGAGTAGCATTGGACGGAAATTGAAACAGGCAGACGAACATCTACTTTGGTATGTGCCAAGTAAGTTGGACTTAGATCTCAAGGTAAGATGTTGATAACAACAGGACCTCGGAGAATGTAAATGAGCATGAATTTTTTTTTCTATGCATGATGTTGAATTTTTCTATGCATGATATATGATCAATGCAATGCAATTGTTTGTGACAACTGAGGGAGACTCTTTTGTGAGGCAAGATTAAAACTATGATTCCTCAACACGAGAACTCTGCCAACTCTGCTTGGGAAGAAGATGCTTAAACACACTTCTATTACACCGGTAACTGTATCAAAACGATGATCCTTTGAGAAAGGCTGATAAAGCTGCTTGGGGATTGCTGACGAAAATTGCCCCTGATTCACTAATCGTTGCAAGTTAAATGATCATTGCTTCAGCTGAACTGTATTGGGGATGAACTGATCATGGCTTCAGTTCTTGAAATGCATGTTGGAATGGCTTGCCCCAGTATAAGTCTTGAAAGGATATTCTGATCAACAAATCTTGACTGAACATCCGAACAACAGGATCTTGAAATAATGTGCCCCTGATAGGATCACTGATCAAGTTTCTCGACTGTTTGAACTTCCTGAAAGGTGAGTGCTTACTTGCAAATAAAATGTTCATTCAAGAATGGTAATTTTAATGCAATGCTCAAAGAATATTTTTGAAATCAAAATCATTTTTGGAATGATGTTATTGATGTAAAGCAAATGGAATCACAGGTCAAAACATAAAGGTTAAGACATTCAAAAGCAAAGATATGGTATCAAAACAAAAGATTGGAAAATCTCATGGGAGCCAGCTTACGCAACCTTGTTGTAGTATGCTTTCAAACAAACCTTGCTTCAATTAGGTCTTTTAAAGGTTGTAACGTGGTCAGGTTCACGGTTTCAGAAACAAAGGATATAAGGCTCAAAATTTGATTGTACCCACCCCCTTCGTGATGATCTCCAGTCCTAAGCTCATTTAATTCAACTTATGCATTCAGGTTCCAAGAGGCTTCTGGAATTGCACCTTTGATAATGATGATAGTTCACAAGCAAAGAGAACTTTTGAGATTGTAGTCACTTATTTCTTTTTGTTGTTACAACATTTTGTTGCTTCAGGAATTTATTGACTTCTCTTTTTTCATCTTTTTCTTTCGATATCCCTAACTTTTGCCTGAACTGTCTATTTTTGAACTTACAGTCAGCGGGATGCCTTTATTTTTGCCTAAGTCGTTTTTGGTTTTGACTTAGCAGGCTTTTCTTTGATTATATATTTTTTGATACATTTTTTTTTGAAAGATAGTGACTGCCTTGCTTAATGATCACAGTGAACCATCATTGGCTTTTGATTGGCATCTCCAACATTTCTTTGACGTATGCGGAGGAAAGCTTGCGATTGAAACACTTGTTGAAAGGTGTATTGAATGATTCTCTTAAAATAGAATGCACAGCCGAATTAACTGAGAACTACCCTGCCCCAGGTTAAAAATGCGGGTTTTTCATACAGAAAGAAACACCAACTTCGAAGGCTCAGAGGGGTTGACAAGGGATTAACTTCCTTATTTCTCCAGTGTTTGGGAATTGAAACAATGCCTGTACATCATCAGCAAAGTTTTATTTGAAAGCATACAGTTCAACAACTTGGGTATTTCGTTGTCATCATCCTCCCTCCAATCTTTGCATAAAACACAAATTTGAAAGAAAAAGCAAATGGAAGAAAAAGTTTTGTAAAAGAAATCATGAACATGAAAATGAATTCAAAATATGCAATGCTCATTTCATTAAAATCACCATTCAGAAACAAACAAAGTCTAAAAGTAAACAGTACAATAAAGGAAAAACAAACAGTACAGAAACAAGGCCTAGTGACTAATCAGCAACAAGGATGAGCTATCCTGTCTGAAACACTTGGCTTTAGGAGACCAATCACAAGTTGTGAAGATTGACCAATACCAGGAGTCTTCTCATAGGGAGGAGTGTAACCAGGTGGCAAACCAAACTCAGGCCATGTAGAAGGTGGTTGTTGAGTAGGTTGAGGGTCAACATCAGCACTTGAGACTTCAACAATGACAGTCTTCTGAGGTGGTTCTCCTCTAGCAATCAAAACTTGCAGCATTTCAGTTAGCTTGGTCATGCCTGACTTCAATTCATCAATTTCCATTCTGACCTCTGCATTGTGTTGCTCTTGGTATTCCATTCTCAATCTGATGTTGGCACTAGTTCCGTACTTGTGTGGAGGAATCAGCTTGACGGTAGACAGACAAACTCTGAAGATGGAGACAGACAAGGATAAGTTTTCTGGACAACCTGGATGTATGTATGCAAATGATGCGATTGCTGTTTTTTTTTATTTTTTTATTTGGTTTTCAAAGAATTCAAGTTATTACTTTGTAAACATCAAAACATGAAGGAGGTAAATCCTATATTGGATCAAAGCTTTGATCAAGTTATCATCAAGATCAATCATCCATTTTGGTGGATTAAGGTTTTCACCCTATCGACACCCAAGATCCATTGAGTTTGATGAAACTTATGATGTTTACAAAGAAAGACCTATGAGTTCCTTGGAAATCAAATGAATGCATGGATGCATGGTTTATGCATCAATCACAATCAAGATCACACATGGTCGCACAAACAGGGTTCAAAGGTTCGACGTCACGAGCATGGAGTCAAAATTAAGAACCACACACAAAGGTATGTACTAGGGAATTTTGTACCTGCCGAACGGGTTCAACAAAGGTTCCCAGAGTTTTCAATCTTCTATCGGATACTACCGGCACGCACAATTGCTCATGGGCGCCAATAATATGCCTAAAAAGACCTCGTCTGAGCGTAGTATCGCATGACAACAAGCTCAAATTGGTACTTGATCTTGTTTCTGCACTACATCCTAAAAAGGCTTAGATGGGTTAAAAGGGTTCTAGGTCATTCAGCTTCTACGGACACTCACTATTGAAAGTAATAGCGTTATCACGATGGTTCGTAACAACCTCTACTACCTTCCATGAGGCCTCCACTGATTGGGGTTCCACCATATGATGCTCATGTTAAGGATTGCTCCTGACATGCAACTATTGGTCTTACCACCTCCTATCTCAAGTTACTCACTAAAGTTCGGGTTAGAACTTTATCTCATCACAGAGGAACCATCGAGCACCAAAAAGAAAGAAAAAAAGAAAATAAACAAACAAAGCACACAACAATATATACAGATAAAAACACACAGATAAACAAAAATAGGCTTAACACACTTAAAACTGGATCCCCAGTGAAGTCGCCATTTTTCTGTAGCGGGGAAAATCTGATATCAAAGCCATAGGATGACTCGAATCAATATTTCAGTGAAAGTCGCCACCGCGCTTTATTGTTTCCAAAGGAAAAGGGAAAAGAACGAAAAAAACCCAAAGTTTGTTTTTTTTAAAACAAAAAGAAGAGATCTTAGGTACGGGTGTTGCTTATACAAGGGGAAGGTTTTAAGCACCCCTCATATCTGTGGTACTCCACAGGAACCTTTTTTGAAAATCTGTGTCGTGTGTGCTAAAAAAGGGTTTGTTTTATTTTTAAAATAAGCTCGGCAAAGCGTTAAGCTTTGGGCCTACATACCTCCTTGGTGCAATGGAGAAGTCAGAGCTAATGTAGTTCCGCTTTTGGGAAAACATTTTTAAAACGAATAAACATTTTATCGTCGTCGGAGAGAAATACTCAGCCATTGATCTTGAGCATGAGAACAAACAAGTTCTTCGCATCGCAAATGAAAGAAGGGCTCCAACTCGGATAAAATCAACGAGTATGCCACTAGCTCTCTCACGCGGAAAAGATCTCATTTTATCAATCAATTTCAAAATCGTGGGGTATAACCACTCGTTTCGACAATTAACAGTGTCTAAACTTTGAAGAAAAAGCCACTAAGGGCAAAAGATATTTTAAGAGAAAAGGTTTTGAAAAGATTTGCAAACATAAGAATATTTTGAAAAAGGGAGAAGATTTTGAAAATTTAAGAATGGGAGGAGATGAAGAGGCTATCCTATTGCGTAAAATAAAAGCTAAGGAAAGAAACGGTCTAACCGAAATAAGAAGCCAACACTTGACATTAAGAGTCAAGGTAGATTTCCCATCCTTTGGAATTATCAATACCAGCACATTAACACTTGGGGGATCCAGATGGACTTATTATCTTAGCACCACTTTGCATTAAGCACATTAAGATTCTGACGAAAATCGGGCAGAGTAACGGCTGTTTTCGGGTAAAATCCTTATCTCAACGCCTTGGAATTAACCATCAAGGGCTTTCAAGGAAATACATGCACATACAAACAGACAACAATCCAATGCCAGACAGACAGAATAACAGCAGAGTAATAACAGAATAAGAGTCCAGAAGCACTAGGTCCATAAGTCCGAATCTCCAAAATGCTAGGGATAGTAACCAATAGTCCAAAGAGAGCCTTATGTGTTTTTTAGATTTTGGTTGTTTATTAGTGTTTTAGCATAAAAGTAAAGTATGGTCCAAGTGGACAAAAGGAAAATAACGGAAGCATAAACATATGTCCAAGTGGACAAAGAGAAAATAGCGGAATTATAAACGTCCAAATGGACAAAGAGAAAATGGCGGAATGTAAATATGATGAAATGATAAAATAAAGCGATAAAGCGAGAAATATAAAGAGCGGTATAATAAATGGCGGAAATTAAAGTTAGTTGTTAGATGTTAAAGATAACCATCTTGAAACTTGTCAAGTATGTTATCAAAGTTAGTAATGAAGATCGATGGTGAGTGAATGATGTACTCGGATTTAAGGTCAATGGAAACTTATCAGAAGCTTGATAAAATCATAGCGACTACACGATAAATTTCCATAAGTCATAAATCAACCGCATACAATTCTCTTCCATATTTGATCTTTTATCGAGTCGGGACAAATGTAGGAGAACTCTCCATGTATCAAGATCATCAATCAAAAGAAATAAGAAGGAGAAGAAGAAATGATCTAGTCTTTATCAAGAATCCATAGAATTCTCAAGATATTAAGACTTTCATCGATCAAAAGAAAACAAGAAGAAAGAGATAAGAATGGAAACATAAATTGATCTAGTCTTTATCAAGAATCCATAGAATTCTCAAGATATTAAGACTTTCATCGATCAAAAGAAAATAAGATGAAAATAAGAATGAAAACAAATTGATCTAGTCTTCATCAAGAATCCATAGAATTCTCAAGATGTCAAGACTTTCATCGATCAAAAGAAAGTAAGATGAAAATAAGAATGAAAACATAAAAGATAATCAACTCACACTATCATTAATATCATTCATCCATTTTGGTGGATTAAGTCACTTCAAACCTATCAACACCCTAGATCCAATGATATTAATGAAGTAGAGGAAGAAGGAAGCCAAAACAAACACAAAAAAGGCAAAAAACCACATTCTGCCTGCTGGAAATCGATTTCATGCAAGGGGAAATCGATTTCCATAGTGCAGTTTTAAAAAAAAACAAGTTACGTTCAGTAGGAAATCGATTTCAGCCTTAAGGAAATCGATTTCCTCAGTGTAAATTTCAGCAAAAACAGCATTTAAAGGCATGAAACTTGACTTGAACAAATATACAAACACCTTATGATCACACATCAATTAGAGCACGAATTTTCCATCAAATCACCAACAAATAGCACCAATATAGCATCAAAGATGCATTGAACACAAACAACAAAGAATCACATTGTGGATCTAGCAAATTACCACTTCTTGAACAAAGATTTTGGAGTAGCTTCAAGAGCAAGCACAAGGTGTGTAGATCCTTCAAATTTGGAGATGATCAAACAAAGAAAAGAGTGAAATGTAGGAGGCTTAGTTCAAAATTAGCAAGATTCAATGTGAATCTCACTAATCTTATGAAAATGAACTTTGGGTGAGGGTTTTGGAAAGGGTGAGAAATGAATTTGCAAGCAATTTTTTGGCTCTCCAAGCTTGAGAAATGAGAGAGTAGTGGACTCTATTTATAGGATGAGAGCAAGAGTAGTGGTAGTTTGGTCTTTTTGCATTTGGTAATTAGCTTGTGTTTAATTGGTGATTAAAGTGGTATTTAAATGGTAAAATGAGGTTTAAGTGGGTTTAATGAAGGGATTAATTTTGATAAGGTGGAAAATTGTAAAATGATCAAAAATAATCAAAGAAAAAGGTGCCAAAATGTTGTCAAGCTTCCCTCCTTATATTTTTTGAATTTCGCCTTAAGGAAATAGATTTCCCCAGGAGTGAAATCGATTTCACTCTGTTCCAGAAGAGAATTTGGCGCAAAATACACTAGGGAAATCGATTTACCCAGGAGGGAAATCGATTTCATGCTGTCCAGAATGTGATTTTGTTGATGATTGCTGCAGGGAAATCGATTTACCCAGTAGGGAAATCGATTTCATCAGTCAAAAATGTGAAAAATGCCTTGTTTATTGCATGTCTTGGCTTGGTACCTACAAAACAAAAGCCTACAAAGAAATAAAGCAATGTTTTTGGTATTTGGGTTAGTATAACAAATAAAAAGCTAAAAGTGCTTGATGATTCCCCTCAAAGGAAAAATGATACCTCAAGATTGTGATCTTGATTGATGATTGAAATGCAAATGATGTTTGTGAGTCACTATTGAAAACCTACAGAGGGAAATCGATTTCCTGCACGCAGCATTCAAAAAATCAGCATTAGGAGGCATAAAACTTGACTTAAGCAAACATACAAACACCTTATGATCACATATCCATAGGAGCACGAATTTTCCATCAATTCACCATCAAATAGGACCAATATAGCATCAAAGATGCATCACACACAAGCACAAAAGAATCACATTATGATAGATGAAAAAGGATGAAGAAAATTACCAAATCTTGAACAAAACTTAGATCTACTTCAAGAATCACCAACACAAATCTTGATCTCTCAACAATTGAAGAAAAAAGAGTGAAATGGATGGTGGTTTAGCTCAAAGTTTGTGAGGTTCAAGATGTGACTCACAAACTTTATGAAAGAACAAAGAGCTTTGGTGAATTTGGTAGGGATGAGGAGAGAAATTGCAAGGGGTTTTTTGGCTCTCAAAGCTTGAGAAATGAGAGAGTAGAGGGCTCTATTTATAGAATTGGAGCAAGAGTAGTGGCAAATTGGTCTTTTTGTGTTTGGTGATTAACTTGTGTTTAATTGGTGATTAAAGTGGCAATTAAATGGTAAAATGGTAAAATGAGGTTAAAGTGGGTTTAATGAATGAGTTAATTTTGATGAGGTGGAAAATTGATAAAATGATCAAATAAAAAGGTGCCAAAATGATGTCAAGCTTCCCTCCTTATATTTTTTTGAATTTTGCGCACAGGAAATCGATTTCCCACAGGGGTAAATCGATTTCCATATTGAAAATTTCAAAAATTCCCTTTCTTGCACTTTTTGATTTTTGCTCGATCTTTTTCCTGCAAAATATAAACAAAAGAGACAAAACATATATTTTTTGATTTTTTTGGTTAGTATAAACAAATAAAAAGGCTATAAATGCTCGATAATTCCCCTCAGAGATAATCACAGTATCAAAGATAAAGCTTCATAATGGTGCTCTTGATTGATGATTGAATGCAAATGATGTATGATCTTAGGGTCAAAAATTGGGGTATGACAGATATTTTTTTTCAAAAATTTGAACTCTGGACTCAGGAAATCGATTTCCTACAGAGGTAAATCGATTTCCTGCTGGCAGAATGTGTTTTTTTGCCTTTTTTATGCTTGTTTTGGCTTCCTACTTCCTCCACTTCATTAATATCATTGGATCTAGGATGTTGATAGGTTTGAAATGACCTAATCCATAATATTAGATGAATGATATTAATGATAGTGTGAGTTGATTATCTTTTTGTGAATTTTATTCTTATTCCTCCATTTCATTAATATCATTGGATCTAGGATGTTGATAGGTTTGAAAGAACCAAATCCATAATATTAGATGAATGATATTAATGATAGTGTGAGTTGATTATCTTTATGCATTTTATCTTCTCCTTCTCCTTTTTTTCTTTTGATCGATGAAAGTCTTAATACTTTGAGAATTCTTATGGATTCTTAGTAAAAACTAGATCGTTACCTATTTTCTTTTCGTGCGGTATTGCTTTCGGAAGGCGATCTACATATTGTTCTTCTCGCATGCATTAGCACATAAAGTTTTGACCGGCCTCGTTGTAGGGTGATTTCTACATAAATCACTTGGCGATCTGCTTAACATAGCGCAATATTTCGTGTCCCGAATAAAAAAGATCAAATATGGAAGAGAATTGTATGCGGTTGATTTAAGACTTGTGGAGGTTTTTATCGCGTAGTCGCTATGATTCTATCAAGCTTCTGATAAACCCCATTGAATTTAAATCCGAGTACATCATTCACTCACCATAGATCTTCCTACTAACTTTGATAACATACTTGACAAGTTTCAAGATGGTTATCTTTAACATTTAACAATTAACTTTAATTTCCGCACCTTTACTATACCGCTCTTTATATTACCGCTCTTTATATTACCGCTCTTTATATTTCTCGCTTTATCGCTTTACTTTATCATTTCATCATATTTACTTTCCGTCATTTTCTCTTTGTCCACTTGGACATATGTTTATGCTTCTGTTATTTTTCTTTTGTCCACTTGGACCATACTTCACTTTTTCGCTAAAACACTAATAAATAACCAAAATCTAAAAAATACATAAGGTTCTCTTTGGACTATCGGTTACTATCGCTAGCACTTTGGAGATTCGGACTTATGGACCTAGTACCTCTGGACTTATTCTATTACTATCCTGTGATTGTTCTGTCTGTCTGGCATTGTTCTGTTGTATGTTTATGTGTGCAGGTATTTCCTTGAAAGCCCTTGATGGTTAATTCCAAGGCATTGATATAAGGATTTTACCCGAAAACAGCCGTTACTCTGCCCAATTTTCGTCAGAATCTTAATGTGCTTAATGAAAAAGGGTTCTAAGACAATAAGTTCATGTGGATCCCCAAGTGTTAATGTGTCGGTATTGATAAATCCAAAGGATGGGAAAACTACCTTGGCTCTTAATGTCAAGTGTTGGCTTCTTATTTGGTTAGACCGTTTCTTTCCTTAGCTTTTATTTTATGCACTAGGTTAGCCTCTTCATCTCCTCCTACTTCTTAGATTTTCAAAATCTTCTCCCTTTTTTTCAAAAATCTTCTTATGTTTGCAATCTTTTCAAAACCTTTTCTTAAAAATATCTTTTGCCCTTAGTGGCTTTTCTTCAAAAGTTTAGACACCGTTAATTGTCGAAACGAGCGGTTATACCCCACGATTTTGAAATTGATTGATAATAATGAGATCTTTTCCGCGTGAGAGAGCTAGTGGCATACTCGTTGATTTTATCCGAGTTGGAGCCCTTCTTTCATTTGCGATGCAAAGAACTTGTTTGTTCTCATGCTCAAGATCAATGGCTGAGTATTTCTCTCTAACGACAACAAAGTGGAACTACATTAGCTCTGACTTCTCCATTGCACCGAGGAGGTATGTAGGCCCAAAGCTTAACGCTTTGCCGAGCTTATTTTAAAAATAAAACAAACCCTTTTTTAGCACACACACAGATTTTCAAAAAGGTTCCTGTGGAGTACCACAGATATGAGGGGTGCTTAAAACCTTCCCCTTGTATAAACAACACCCGTACCTAAGATCTCTTCTTTTTGTTTTAAAAACAAACTTTGGTTTTTTTCGTTCTTTTCCCTTTTCCTTTGGAAATAATAAAAGCGCGGTGGCGACTTTCACTGAAATATTGATTCGAGTCAATCCCATGGCTTCGATATCAGATTTTCCCCGCTACAGAAAAAATGTCATACCCCAATTTTTGACCCTAAGATCATACATCATTTACATCTCAATCATTAATCAAGATCACAATCTTGAGATTTCATTTTTCGGTGTTATGTTCGCTTCGTCTTTGAGGGGAACTATCAAGCACCTAATTTTCTTTAATTTGTTTTATACTAACCAAAATCCAAAAATATGCATTACGTTTCCTTTGTTTGTGTTTTGCAGGAAAAAGATCGGGCAAAATCAAAACAGTGCAAGAAAAGGAATTTTT
This sequence comes from Vicia villosa, assembly GCF_029867415.1. Lineage (NCBI taxonomy): Eukaryota > Viridiplantae > Streptophyta > Magnoliopsida > Fabales > Fabaceae > Vicia > Vicia villosa. Next base: position 120,790,208 of record NC_081186.1, on the reverse strand, counting down.
GAAAATTTCACTATGGAAATCGATTTACTCATATAGGAAATCGATTTCCCTGGACGAAATTTGAAAAAAAGAGGGAAGCATGACACCATTTTGGCACCAATCACATTTTATTTGATCATTTTTGTCATTTTACCAATTTTCCACCTCATCAAAATTAACCCCTTCATTAAACCCACTTAAACCTCATTTTACCATTTTTACCATTTAAATACCATTTAAACACCATTTAAACATAAGCTAATTACCAAATGCAAAAAGACCAAATTGCCACTACTCTTGCTCCAATTCTATAAATAGAGACCTCTACTCTCTCATTTCTCAAGCTTTGAGAGCCAACAAACCCCTTGCAATTTCTCTCCTCATCCTTACCAAATTCACCAAAGCTCTTTTTCTTTCATAAAGTTTGTGAGTCACATCTTGAACCTCACAAACTTTGAGCTAAGCCACCATCCATTTCACTCTTTTTTCTTCAATTGTTGAGAGATCAAGATTTGTGTTGGTGATTCTTGAAGTAGATTTAAGTTTTGTTCAAGATTTGGTAATTTTCTTCATCCTTTTTCATCTATCATAATGTGATTCTTTTGTGCTTGTGTGTGATGCATCTTTGATGCTATATTGGTCCTATTTGATGGTGAATTGATGGAAAATTCGTGCTCCAATTGATGTGTGATCATAAGGTGTTTGTATGTTTGCTTAAGTCAAGTTTTATGCCTCCTAATGCTGATTTTTTGAATGCTGCGTGCAGGAAATCGATTTCCCTCTGTAGGAAATCGATTTCCACCTTATTTTTTTTCAAAATTTGAACTCTGCACTCAGGAAATCGATTTCCTACAGAGGTAAATCGATTTCCTGCTGGCAGAATGTGGTTTTTTGCCCTTTTTTATGCTTGTTTTGGCTTCCTACTTCCTCCACTTCATTAAAATCATTGGATCTAGGATGTTGATAGGTTTGAAATGACCAAATCCATAATATTAGATGAATGATATTAATGATAGTGTGAGTTGATCATCTTTTATGCATTTTACTCCTTCTTCATCTACTTCATTAATATCATTGGATCTAGGATGTTGATAGGTTTGAAATGACCAAATCCATAATATTAGATGAATGATATTAATGATAGTGTGAGTTGATCATCTTTTATGCATTTTACTCCTTCTTCCTCTACTTCATTAATATCATTGGATCTAGGATGTGGATAGGTTTGAAATGACCAAATCCATAATATTAGATGAATGATATTAATGATAGTGCGAGTTGATTATCTTTTATGATTTCATTCTTCTTCTCCTTTTTTTCTTTTTGATCGATGAAAGTCTTAATACTTTGAGAATTCTTATGGATTCTTAGTAAAGACTAGTTCGTTACCTATTTTCTTTTCGTGCGGTATTGCTTTCGGAGAATGATCTACATATCATTTCTCTCGCATGCATTAGCACATAAAGTTTTGACTGGCCTCGTTGTAGGGTAATTTCTACATAAATCACTTGGCGATCTGCTTAACATAGCGCAATATTTCGTGTCCCGAATCAAAAAGATCAAATATGGAAGAGAATTGTATGCAGTTGATTTAAGACTTATGGAAATTTATTGTGTAGTCGCTATGATTTTATCAAGCTTCTGATAAAGTTCCATTGAATTTAAATCCGAGAACATCCTTCACTCACCATCGATCTTTCTTACTAACTTTGATAACATACTTGACAAGTTTCAAGATGGTTATCTTTAACATCTAACAACTAACTTTAATTTCCGCACTTTATTATACCGCTCTTTATATTTCTCGCTTTATCGCTTTATTTTATCATTTCATCATATCTACATTCCGCTATTTTTCCTTTGTCCATTTGGACGTTTATATTCCGCTATTTTCTCTTTGTCCATTTGGACATATGTTTATGTTTCCGCTATTTTCTCTTTGTCCACTTGGACCATACTCTACTTTTATGCTAAAACACTAATAATCAACAAAAATCTAAAAAAACGTTTAAGGCTCTTTTTTGGACTATTGGTTACTATCCCGAGCATTTTGGAGATTCGGACTTATGGACTTAGTACCTCTGGACCCTTATGACATTGTTACTCTGCTGTTATTCTGTCTGTCTGGCATTGGATTATTGTCTGTTTGTATGTGCAGGTATTTCCTTGAAAGCCCTTGATGGTTAATTCCAAGGCATTAATATAAGGATTTTACCCGAAAACAGCCGTTACTCTGCCCAATTTCCGTCAGAATTTTAATGTGCTTAATGCAAAGTGGTGCTAAAGATAATAAGTTCATCTGGATCCCCAAGTGATAATGTGTTGGTTTAGTGTCGATATTCCAAAGGATGGGAAATCTACCTTGACTCATAATGTCAAGTGTTGGCTTCTTCTTCGGTTAGACCGTTTCTTTCCTTAGCTTTTATTTTACGCAATAGGATAGCTTCTTCATCTCCTCCCCTTCTTTAATTTTCAAAATCTTCTCCCTTTTTCAAAAAACATTCTTATGTTTGCAAACCTTTTCAAAACTTTTTTCTTTAAAAAATATCTTTTGCCCTTAGTGGCCTTTTTCTTCAAAGTTTACACACTGTTAATTGTCGAAACGAGTGGTTATACCCCACGATTTTGAAATTGATTGATATAATGGGATCTTTTCCGCGTGAGAGAGCTAGTGGCATACTCGTTGATTTTATCCGAGTTGGAGCCCTTCTTTCATTTGAGATGCAAAGAACTCATTTGTTCTCATGCTCAAGATCAATGGCTGAGTATTTCTCTCCGACGATGATAAAGTGTTTATTCGTTTTTAAAAACGTTTTTCCCTTTTAAGCGGAACTACATTAGCTCTGACTTCTCCATTGCACTGAGGAGGTATGTAGGCACAAGGCTTAACGCTTTTCCGAGCTTATTTTAAAAATAAAACAAACCGTTTTTAGCACACACGACACATATTTTCAAAAAGGTTCCTGTGGAGTACCACAGATATGAGGGGTGCTTAAAACCTTCCCCTTGTATAAACAACACCCGTACCTAAGATCTCTTCTTTTTGTTTTAAAAACAAACTTTGGGTTTTATTCATTCTTTTCCCTTTTCCTTTGGAAACAATAAAGCGCGGTGGCGACTTTCACTGAAATATTGATTCGAGTCAATCCTATGGCTTCGATATCAGATTTTCCCCGCTACAGAAAAATTGCGACTTCACTGGGGATCCAGTTTTAAGTGTGTTAAGCCTATTTTTGTTTATCTGTGTGTTTTTTATCTGTATATATTGTTGTGTGCTTTGATTGTTTATTTTCTTTTTTTTCTTTTTTGGTGCTCGATGGTTCCTCTGTGATGAGATAAAGTTCTAACCCGGACTTTTGTGAGTAACTTGAGATAGGAGGTGGTAAGACCAATAGTCGCATGTCAGGAGCAATCCTTACCATGAGCGTCATATGGTGGAACCCCAATCAGTGGAGGCCTCATGGAAGGTAGTAGAGGTTGTTACGAACCATCGTGATAACGCTATTACTTTCAATAGTGAGTGTCCGTAGAAGCTGAATGACCTAGAACCCTTTTAACCCATCTAAGCCTTTTTAAGATGTAGCGCAGAAACAAGGTCAAGTACCAATTTGAGCTTGTTGTCATGCGATGCTAAGCTCAGACGAGGTCTTTTTAGGCATATTATTGGCGCCCATGAGCAATTGTGTGTGCCAGTAGTATCCGATAGAAGATTGAAAACTCTGGGAACCTTTGTAGAACCCGTTCGGCAGGTACAAAATTCCCTAGTACATACCTTTGTGGGTGGTTCTTAACTTTGACTCCATGCCCGTGACATCGAACCTTTGAACCCTATTTGTGCGACCATGTGTGATCTTGATTGTGATTGATGCATAAACCATGCATCCATGCATTCATTTGATTTCTAAGGAAATCATAGGTCTTTCTTTGTAAACATCATAAGTTTCATCAAACTCAATGGATCTTGGGTGTCGATGAGGTGAAAACCTTAATCCACCAAAATGGATGATTGATCTTGATGATAACTTGATCAATGCTTTGATCCAATAAAGGATTTACATCCTTCATGTTTTGATGTTTACAAATTAATAACTTGAATTCCTTGAAAATCAAATAAATAAAAAGAAACAACAACAATTGCATCATTTGCATACATACATCCAGGTTGTCCAGAAAACTTATCCTTGTCTGTCTTCATCTTCAGAGTTTGTCTATCTGCTGTCAAGCTGATTCCTCGACACATTGAACTAGAAGCATGTATCTGAAAAGTATGGAAGAACTTCAACAAGACCAAGAGTTTCTAAGAGCAGAGGTCAGCCAGTTGAAAATTCAGATGAATCAAATTATGGAAATCCTGCAAGTCTTGTTGAAGAAAGAATGCAACATTCCTCCGACTATCACAAAGCAAGTGAATACTCCTTTAGCCTTTTCCGTTGCTACTCCAACTCAGGGGAAACCATATGTTATGTCATGTGATTCATATTTTGAAGTAGAGAAGGAAACACCTGTTTGCTTTCCTCAATCAGTGCTTCATAGGACTCTGCATCAACATCCATTGTCTGTTCCTTATCAAGGTAACAAAAAGCAGAAACAAGATCAGAATCGCGATAGGACTCATTTTGATCCTATTCCTATATCATACACTGAATTGTATCCTACATTGGTCCATAAAGGGTTGATCACAACAAGAGCTATGCCTCCTCCTCGAAATCCTCTCCCTGATGGTTCCCGACCTGATCTTCATTGTGAATTCCATCAGGGTGCAGCTGGCCATGATTTAGAAGGTTGTTATGCTTTGAAGACTAGAGTTCAAGAGTTGGTGAGATCAAAGATGCTCTTTCAGAGATATGGGTCCTAATGTTGTCACTAATCCTTTGCCAGATCAGAGTGGCTGAAAACAAGTCAAAGCCCAATTTTTCTAAAGCCAAGTGTTTCAGACGAGATAGCTCATCTTTGTTGCTGATTAGTCACTAGGCCTTGTTTATGTACTGTTCGTATTTCCTTTATTGTGCTGCTTACTTTTAGACTTTGTTTGTTTCTGAATGGTGATTTTAATGAAATGAGCATTGCATATTTTGAATTCATTAACATCCACTGTGTTTATGTTTATACCTTCTTTTACAAAACTTTTTCTTCCATTTTCTTTCTCTATCAAACTTGTGTTTTATGCAAAGATTGGAGGGAGGATGATGGCAACGAAATACCCAAGTTGTTGAACTGTATGCTTTCAAATAAAACTTTGTTGATGATGTACAGAAGGGTAAACTCTTTGATCCTTGAAGTGTTTGGTGCAAAAATGATATGCTTATGATGCAAACATGTGGCACACAAAAACAATGATATGCTTATGATGCAAACATGTGGCACACAAAAACAAATCAAACAATAGCCTTAGGTTTAAAGGCTTGCATGGAGCTGATAGGTGATACCCTCCCCACTGAAGTTGAGTTGGTTAAAACCTGTCCTAGAATAGCATTTGGGTTCTATGATCCTTGGAAGTAACATCTCAATACGGCGCTCGATCGGCCGATCAAAATATTCCTCGAGGATAACTAACTTCGATCAATTTCAAAGCTAGCCACTTAATAGGCCACAAGTCAAGTTCAACTAAAAAGGTTCTAAGACAAATTAGTGTTTAATGACACTTCGGAAGCCTAATATACTCCTTGATCGTTTTCAAGGGACATCAGTATAAACCAAAGTATCGCACTAACGATGACTACCAGATCAACCGTATCGGTACATGCCGTACAGTTTCCTTGGTCTATTGTCATATACTTAAGGTATCTCGAGATTCGGGTTAGAATCTTTCACAAGCAAAATACCCAAGCAAGCCTTTGAAAAATAGAGCAATCAAGTCAAACAATTGAAAACATCGACCTATTCTCTTAAGGTAACCCCTTTTGAAAACATTTTGTTTTTTTGAAAGTAAATCCCCAGCAGAGTCGCCAGTTCTGTGGACCTCCGATTTTTTTAATCCCGGGCCATACCTCTGTTCTGTAGAGATACGTGAACTGACTCTTTTTTATCGCTTAATGCTTTCGCATTTTGAAAATTCACAGAGTCGCCACCGACCTTTTATTTTATCCAATTAAGGAAAGGTTTATAAAAGAAACAGAAAAAAGACCTTTAAGAAATTCTGGGTAAGGGGGTAGGTTATACAAAGGGAAGGTGTTAGCACCCTTTGTATCCATGGTTATCCATGGGCTCTTAAGTTTGCTTAGCTCACTTGTTTTTCGATGACTTTTCAATTGCTTTAGAATGCTCATATGTGGTTTCAAATACTTTTGTAAATTGAATTTCGTAATGATCCGTGTGTGGATGTATACAAAATGCTTGTTTATCTTTCGAAAGATGTTTTGAAAAGAACGTTAACTTTGTAATAATCCGTGTTTGGATGTATACAAAGTATTGTCTTTTTGGAAAGTTTTGTTTTGAAAAACAACAGTGTATGAGAATTTTGTTTGTTTTGATTTGAGCAAGCAAACTAGGAGGTCTACCTTGAGTTGTAAGGTCTTTATCCTATTTCCTTTAAAAATCTATCCTTTCACCGGATATAAACGCAAGGTTCGATTTTGTACTCAAAATAGTGGAATTTTGACTTTGATTTTGAAAAGAATGAGAAGGGATTTACCTTAAGAGGTGCAAGTGTGATTGTGATTGGATTCAGATATTTTATCTTTGAAGTTAGTGATCTAACGGTTCAATTTTATCTTTGACATACACGCAGTTTATATTTGCTGGAAATTAAAATGCGGAAATGTAAAGTGCGGAAAGTAAATCTACGCTATTACATCGATTGTGCAGGAAATGTAAACTAGCCTATTTACATGAATTTGACATCCTATACATTTATCTAGGAATTTAAATTGCAAGGAAAATAAAAGGCATGTTTTTGGATTTTTATGATTGATTTTAATTATAATTAATGCATGATTAATTAAATTAAAATGAAGAAAAAGATGAAAATAGATTTAAACCTAGAAATTAAGTTTAAAATATGTACAAAATATTTGTTAATTAATTTTAAACAAAACTAATTTTTTTTGGAATTTTTTGGAATTGATTTAAGTTAATTAAAACATAATTATGTAAATAATTATACAAATAATTAAAACTTAAAAAGAAAATTATTCAAAATATGTACAAAATTAGTTTATAATATATAAACAATATTTTATATAAAGAACAAATTTTTTTATGATTTTTTGATTGGTTAGAATAATTAAAAAGCAAATATATAAATATATACTAATTAATTATGCAAAATATTGAAATTTTAAAGAAAAATAAAATATTTTTATTTCAGAAAATAATATATTATTTTAGAAGTCTAAAAATATTTTTTGTGTATTTTTTGGATTTTTAAAACTATTTTTAATTAATTTAACAAAGAAATTAAAATAAAATAGAAAATAAAATAGAAAATAAAAGGATACTGATCCTGTGTGGTTTGATTGAGGGAGTATGATGTGCACGCGCGTTCTGAAGCGTTGGATGAGCTGTTAAGCAAGATCAGGTGGTCCAGAAATTGAGGCACGTGGTATACGTTACACCTGCAAAACACTGGATTAGTGGAAAGTTTAAAAAAAGTACGCGCGCTGCTGAACCAATAGGAGGAAGACACGTCTTCGTCTTCAACCTTCAGACAAGGCCTTTAACAGCGCTTTTGTAAAAAAGCGCTATAGTAAGTGAGCCCTAATTCTGCAAAATAACGAATAGGGGTAAACAAGCACATAAATTTGGCGCGATGGTACCATTCAACTCGTTTTGTCCATACGAATCTAATGGTACTATTTAGAACCTCTAATTTTGCCTAATTTGGAAAGCCCTAATTTTGAAGCTATGAACCCTAAAATGGTAGTTTCGTTTATACGTGTTCAAACTTCAATTAAGTTTCCAGAAATGATCTACACCTCAAACCAAACTTAATAGTATGTCTACATCTTGTTAAGCATGTGTGAATAACCAGATACGAATTGATTTTAGTTTGAACAAATTTGGACCTGTATAACTCGATTCAGTGAGCTTCAAGGCTTGTAACTGATTGGGATAGTTTCAGTGATGTTCAAGGAAGGTGTCTGAATGCTTAGTTTGTATTGAAATGGACTGAAATTACAAATTCGAATTTGAATTTTCTTTGAAACTTTTCAAGTGATTACAAGTGTGTATGAGCTAAGCTTTGCTTCTGAACTTGCCCCCCTTTCGTTACTGAACTATGATAGCTTATTTATAAGCATTGAGTGCTTAGAATTGAAGCTAATATGCAACTAGTTGCCTTTGTTGAAATCTTGCATTTTTAATATTAAAAAAGCTTTGAATTCTTGACCAAGTCCCCTTGCCTTCAATGCACCTGCTTTGCTCTTCAATTCTCTGCAGAAAGGTAGAGATTCCTTGGGTGAGTCATGCTTGGAAGTTAAGCTACCATTTATCCATCCATTTTTCTTTTAATTTAATCTTAAAATAAGATAAAATCAAGCAAAAAATGGATAAAAAAGGTGTGGGCTTAGTCTTGGTCGTGGGAGGCCCATATCATCATGGAAATGATGTTTGAATGCTGAAAACTTGGCCCCATTTGGAAAAAATACATTTTTGAGCAATGTTGATTTCATGTATTTTCCCAAAATTTAGCCAACTTCAACAAGGTGTAAATCCTTCAATTTTTGTCATATGAATGAGATCTTGCACTTTTTGGAAACCTCAAAGAGTCCTCTAACCAATGTCTTTGGTCTCATGTCAAAATGATTTTTGATGCTCCTTGTGTGTCCTTTTGAAAAAAGTGTCTTTTTGTTGACTTTGAAAATGACCTGTAATGTCTTTGATCATATTTTTCAAATGGTGAATCCAATAACCATGGGATCAATGGCATTTGAAAGATAATTGAATTTCCTTCAAGATGAGCTTTGGTTTGAATTTTTTGGATGAAGGATGAGAGAGTTATGATCAGTCAAAGTTGAGTTGACTTTTCAGGCAAAAACCCTAATTTTGAATCTTAGGGTTTTGTTGATTTTTGATCTTTCCTTGATGAATTATGATCATCCAATGATCAAATGATGAATCCTTTGACAAAATATGGACTTTGACAAAAAATTTCATTTTTGACTGTCTGTTGACTTTTTTGGTCAAACGGGTCGTCTGTTGACTGTTTGAGCTGCTGACGGTGCGTCTGAGTGAATTGAAGTTTGAAAATTTGTATGATGGTACTTTGAGATATATGGATGTGTATGAAATCCATTTGAGCTCTCAAAAACTTGTTGCTCCTGTAAAAACAAGAAAAACCCTGATTAGGGATTGTTTATGTAGGAGACAGTTAAGCGTACCTGATTTTTGTGCAGTGTTGAGTTTCTGCTAATCGCGTGATATTCAGAAGACTTCTAGCACAAAAGATCTTGGAATTTTGAATTGTGAAAGATTGATTTGATTGATGGTACAAAACACTGAGAATTGTATTGCCAGCAGTTTGGCTGTCAACTGACTGTCCAGGTATTGACGTAGCAGTTAGAGTGAGAAATCAACAGTCAAAGTTAATTTTCTTTTTTTTTTGTTTTTGTTTTATGTTTTATGTGAAAAATGAAAGTTTATTTACATGACTTGTTAAAAAAAACATAGACATAATAAATAACTAATATTTACGGTATGCGGGCAAAATTACCGAAAATAACCCTGAAAATCATTTAATGCACAGAAATAGGAATATTTGACTGGCAGAAAACACACAAAATATTATCTTAGTAATTAAGCAATATTATGACAAATAGTACCACATTTAATACTGACAGTACAAATATTACATACTATATTGAACAGTACGGCGAATAAACGGTACATTTAAGAAATAAGAAATACGACAAATTTCAGGAATGACGGTTAATGACCCATGCTATGAACAATAACATGTAGATGATTGGGAGTGCAACCATTGCAGGTCCACACTCTTCAGGACTATGTAGGCAGAAGAAAGTCATGATCACCGTAACAATGGTGATGACTGTAAGAAACAGTGTCTCTATCCACTTTGCCATTCTTGCCAGGGAAGAAGAGAAAATAGATATGAGGTAGGAATTTGAAAGATGAGTTAGAGTTTGATGTGAGATTTTATGGAAGAAAATGAGAGGTATTTATAGAATGGAAAGAAGGATAGAGACGTTGGGGAATGATGTGATTCCGTACAAAAGAAAATTTGAGTGGAAGTAAGATTTGAAAGAAAGTGGGGATAGTGTTGGGAAAAAGAGAGATTTGATTTTTGAAAAAGAGATTTGAAAAGATTTTTGAAAATAATGGAATATAGTACAAAATTAGTGGGAAACAAAAGATAATAATAATCTACTTGTTACCAGTACAGTCTGAGTTTCCTGATTCTGCGCCTGCAAAAAGATTTAACTCTGTACCAATTGTGTCAGTACTATTTATCTGTAAATAAATAAATAGCATGTGTGAAATAATAAACAGTATTTGGCGTTTGCGTAAGAATAAATTCAACTGCAAGCCAAATTACTGTATAAGAAAAATTCTAAAAACTAAGTGTTTCATATGTCAGGATATTTGTTGGAATAATCCATAATTATATGAGACTCTTAATTTTCAGATTGGAGTTTTCTTGAAAAAAGATGTGGGCAAATTTTGGGGTATAACAGTTGCCCCTATTCAATCTTCTTAAACCTGAAGAGATTGTCTGAAATCTGAAGGTAGAAGATGATTGAATATTTAGATGCCCTGAAAATTTGCACTTACCTTGATCAGAAGAGATGTTGGAAGTTGCATTTGAATGTCGTCTGCGAAATGTTGTTGGCAGATTGAAACATTACCTGAGATGGGCTTTCAGATGCCACCTGGTAAATGTGTTGATGGTTTGTTCATCAGAATGAATCCATTGATTATATCTTGATGAAGGATTTGAAAGTCTTTGTGTTGACTGTTTCGGAACCGTCCAAGGTTACCGCTTTAAGTCTTGGAAGATAATCGTTACGGAACTTGTCCAAAGTTTTTCCGATTTAGATTTTGGAAGTTGATCATTGTGGAACCGTCTGAGGTATCGCTTTAGATCTGCAATGTTAGATCGTTTTGGAACCGTCTGAGGTATCGCTTTAGATCTGCAATGTTAGATCGTTTTGGAACCGTCTGAGGTATCGCTTTAGATCTGTGATGCTAGATCGTTTTGGAAACGTCTGAGGTATCGCTTTAGATCTGCAATGTTAGATCGTTTTGGAACCGTCTGAGGTATCGCTTTAGATCTGTGATGCTAGATCGTTTTGGAAACGTCTGAGGTATTAACTTTAGATCTGTGATGCCTGTTTTTTGAGTTGGTTAGTGATCAGAATGAATCTTCGGCTTGATTATATCTGAGAGAACCGTTCATGGAATTCAGGTGAACACTGCATGTGATTGAGAACATCTTTGTTGAAGATATCCGTCTACCTGAAAAATCAAGTTAGTGATATGCAACGTTTATGATGCATGTAAATGTGAGATATTCCCGGAGAAATATGCATGTGATGTTGTGTATGAATATGCGTATGATGCATGATGTATGATGTATGATGTATGATATATGATGTATGAATGTGAATATGTGAATGTGAATATGTGAATGTGAATATGTGAATGTGAATAATGAATGTGTGAATGTGAATATGAATGTTTGAATGTGTGATGTATGAATGTGATGCGTGTCAAGCTTCTAGTTGGGAAAATAAATTTCCGCCAGTCATCTGGATATGACTATATTGTGATCGTTGATGATCTTTTGTCTTGTTTGAGTACCCTCGGCTGGGGAAATTCTTTGAGAATCCTGGTATTCTGTTGAAGGATCTTTGAATATCTCTTGAGAATGAAAGGTAGCTGGAAGTTCTGATGCCCTTTTAAATGGGAATGAGGAAGATGCATAATCCTCCGATGCACTATCTGACCAAGTCCGGGTGCGGGGATCATACCTTCTGAAGGTAGTAATCTGGAACAACCCTGCTGGGGGATAAGACCTCTTTTGAAGAGAAAATATTTTTGAGGAATTTGCTGAGAAAGGCGTTTCTCTTGGGGATTTTCTTCTGATGGGATGATGTCCAGATAATTGGGACATTTCCTGAATGCTATTCCTGTTTTTCCTGGTAAACATCAATCATATTCAAATGCACATGCTCATTCAAAATTATCATTGGGACGCTTACGTATTTAAACAGAAAAAGTGAAAATGGTGATTTTTGAGCCTAAGCTGCATTGATTTTTGAAAAAGAGCCATGATAGGCTGGTTAGCACAGGGAGACAACAATCCTAGAAGTAGGAAACTGTCAGAAAGTTTTGAAAAATATTTATGAAGATAAATAGCTATGTGAAAACGATCCAGTCAAGTTTCAACTCTGCTATTGCCAATCTGTCTTCGAGCATCTCATCCCTCACTTGTTGGAAGAAAGTGATTGGACTGATCGGTGTCTTTGAGGTGTTGAATCTTGATGGTGAGTAGGCAGCTGAACGGAACACAGTTGTATGTTTCATTCCCTAACTTTTGCCTAGGCTGCCCTTTCAGGTTTTCAGCCCACCGGGATAGTATTTGTTTAGTCTCTAATTTTTGCCTGGACCGCCCTTTCGGGTTTTCAATCCACCGAGACGCTCTTTTTTGCCTAAGTTGCCCTTTCAGGTTTTCAACTTAGCGAGCTGTTTTTTTCTTTTTAAGAGAAGTATTTTTTAACTATGTCAGCATTCACAGGGTGTGGGAAATCCTCGCCATCCATGGTGGTAAGCAACATGGCGCCGCCGGAGAATATTTTCTTGATTATGAATGGTCCCTCGTAGGTGGGAGTCCATTTGCCTCTGGGATCACCTTGTGGTAAGATGATGCGTTTGACAACCAAGCCACCAGTTTGGTATGCTTGACTTTTGACTTTTTTGTTGAAGGCTTTGATCATACGCTTTTGGTATAGCTGTCCATGACAAATAGCTGCGAGCCTTTTCTCATCAATCAAGTTTATCTGGTCCAACCGTGTTTGAATCCAATCGTCTTCGTCTAGATTGGCTTCTTTCATAATCCTTAGGGAAGGAATCTGAGTTTCAATTGGAAGAACTGCCTCCATACCATAGACTAAGGAGAATGGAGTTGCCCCTGTTGAAGTACGCGCAGATGTGCGATAACCATGAAGAGCAAAAGGCAACATCTCATGCCAGTCTTTGTAGGTTACTGTCATTTTTTGTATGATTTTCTTGATGTTCTTGTTGGCAGCTTCCACCGCACCGTTCATCTTTGGTCGATATGGAGAGGAATTATGATGCTTGATCTTGAACTGTGTGCAAAGTTCAGTAATCATTCTGTTGTTTAGATTTGTGCCATTGTCCGTGATAATCCGTTCAGGGATGCCATACCGACAAATGAGATTGTATTTGATGAACCGGGCCACCACATTCTTGGTAACAGAAGCAAATGAAGCTGCTTCTATCCACTTTGTGAAGTAGTCAATAGCGACCAGGATAAAGCGATGTCCGTTGGAGGCAGTAGGTTTGATTTCTCCAATCATATCAATACCCCACATTGCAAAAGGCCAAGGAGCCGTCAGGACGCTTAATGGAACTGGAGGTACATGTACTTTGTCAGCGTATATCTGGCATTTGTGACATGTTCGGGAGTGATGATGGCAGTCTGTTTCCATGGTAGACCAGTAATAACCTGCTCTCAGGATCTTTTTAGCCATTGTATGCCCACTGGAATGAGTACCGAAGGCACCATTGTGTATTTCTTCCATGATTTGTTCTGCTTCCTTCTTGTTTACACAGCGAAGTAAAGTCGAGTCATGGTTGCGTTTGTATAGGGTTCCATTGCTTAGAAAGAATTTGGCAGCAAATCTCCTTAGAAACTTTCTGTCGTTAATGGATGCCCCTTCAGGGTACTCCTGAGCTTCGAGATATCTTTTTACTTCATGGAACCATGGTTTTTCCTCGGTTCCTTCGGTATTGATCTCATTGCAATAGGATGGTTCATCTTGCCTGTAAATGGTGATCATAGGCGCCTCGTTGTCCCACCTGACTTTGAACATGGATGACATGGTAGCTAAAGCATCAGCTAGTTGATTTTCCTCGCGTGGGATGTGTTCGAAAGTGATTTCTTCGAAGTAAAGAATCAAACTCAGCACATATTCTTTGTAAGGAATTAGATTTGGGTGCTTTGTGTCCCATTCCCCTTTGACTTGGTAGATTACCAAGGCCGAGTCACCGTAGACTTCCAGGAATTTGATTCTTAGATCGATTGCAGCTTTAAGACCCAGAATACATGCTTCGTATTCGGCTATATTGTTAGTGCAATTGAAGCATAACCTGGCAGTGAACGGTGTGTAACTTCCTGCGGGGGAAATGATCACAGCTCCGATGCCATTGCCAAGTGCATTAGAAGCTCCGTCAAAAACCATAGTCCACCGGGATCCTGGCTCGGGTCCTTCTTCTGGTCCTGATTGTTTGTAGTCATTGACTAGCATAATGTCTTCGTCTGGGAAGTCAAAGTTCAATGCTTGATAATCATCCACTGCTTGATGAGCCAGATGATCAGCTACCACACTTCCTTTGATTGCTTTTTGTGAAGTGTATTGAATGTCATATTCTGTTAGGATCATTTGCCATCTCGCTATTCTTCCAGAGAGAGCAGGTTTTTCGAACACGTATTTGATGGGATCCATCTTGGAGATTAAGAAAGTGGTGTGATTTAGCATGTACTGTCTTAGTCGGCGAGCTGCCCAAGCTAAGGCACAACAAGTTTTTTCGAGTAGTGAGTATCTTGTTTCACAATCGGCAAACTTTTTGCTAAGATAGTAGATTGCGTGCTCCTTTCGGCCGGATTCGTCATGTTGTCCTAGTACACACCCCATTGAGTCTTCTAACACAGTTAGGTACATTATCAGAGGTCTGCCTTCCACAGGTGGCAACAAGATTGGAGGTTTTTGGAGATATTCTTTGATTTTGTCAAAGGCTAACTGGCATTTGTCATTCCACCTTTCCACTTGATCTTTCTTCAACAGTTTGAAGATCGGCACACAAGTAGTAGTCATGTGGGCAATAAATCGGGCGATGTAATTTAGACGTCCCAAGAATCCTCTGACTTGTTTCTCGGTACGAGGTATAGGCATTTCTTGAATGGCTTTAACCTTGGCGGGATCAACCTCAATACCTTTGCTGCTGACGATGAAACCTAAGAGTTTGCCGGATCTTACTCCAAAGGTACACTTATTTGGGTTCAGTCGCAACTTGTATTTCTTGAGTCTGTCAAACAACTTGTGTAAATGACCCAGATGTTCTTCCTCGGTGTTGGATTTTGCAATCATGTCATCGACATACACCTCTATTTCTTGATGAATCATATCATGAAATAGCGCTACCATTGCACGTTGATAGGTTGCTCCTGCGTTTTTCAGACCAAAGGGCATTACTTTGTAACAAAAGGTTCCCCAGGGTGTTGTGAAGGTTGTTTTTTCCATGTCTTCGGGTGCCATCTTGATTTGATTGTACCCTGAGAATCCGTCCATAAAGGAGAATACCTTGCATTGTGCGGTATTGTCAACCAGTACATCGATGTGTGGTAGAGGGAAATCATCTTTGGGACTTGCCCGGTTCAGATCTCTGTAGTCCACGCACATTCTGACTTTCCCGTCTTTTTTAGGTACAGGCACGATGTTAGCTATCCAAGGAGGATAACTTACAACTTTTAGGAATCCGGCATTGAACTGTTTTTCAACCTCGTCTTTGATATTTTTTGACATATCAGGCCTACTCCTTCGTAGTTTCTGTTTGACTGGAGTGCTACCTTCTTTGATTGGCAGGCGATGAACTACAATGTCTGTGTCAAGGCCTGGCATATCCTCATAGGACCAGGCGAATATCTCGACGTAGTCTCGCAGTATTTGAATCAGTCTTTGCTTGACGCTGTGTTCTAAATCAGCCCCTATTTTGACTTCTTTCATTTCTTCATTGCTGCCCAAGTTGATGACCTCAATTGGCTCCTCATGAGGCTGTATGGCCTTGTCTTCTTGTTCTAGCAGCCTTGCAAGTTCTCTTGGCACTTCACAATCTTCCTCACTTTCGTCCTCAGTTTGGTAGATCGGATTTTCAAAGTCATGACGGGCAATAGCAGAATCGTTGTTGACTGGATCCAGAGTGTATGTGAATCTGCATGTTAATTATGTGAGTATGTGTGAAGAAAAAACATAGCTATTTGAAAGCGAAGAAAGAAGGAAAAAGGATCACAAAATTCAAATATGCAAGCGTCCCATGATTTTATTGAATGCACATGATCATGATATGATAAGCCCTTATAGAAGGACCGGTGTGCTAAGGCACACGGCTTTTCAAGCTCATGGTTCGATTGTTTAGGAACCACTTTTATCTTTGCACAATATACACAAAGAAAACAGGAAATGGCATTTACTCCTGGTCAAAGGAGATCACATCCTCAGCTTTCCAGTTGCTCAATCCACTGTTGTGAGCAGGGGGTACCCAGCTGTTCCAGTTGCAGTTGTCTTTTTCATCTTCCACAGCATTGATTTCATTAGTGGGAAAATGAGCCGGTGATCCTTCGGGATAAGGGATATACTCTGCTGGATACGAGAGCCCAGGCTGAGATATCTCTGTTGGCTGAGCGAGATGCTCGATAAGGCCGTCCCATGAAGTCGGGATGATACTTTGAATAGAGACTTGTGCATCTTGGTGAGGAGTGTATGCTGATAGAAAGCAACCCTCGTTATTTGGTATTTCCCTGGCTTTTTCAAGAGCGAAATTGTCATCGTACTGTTCATCCCATCCAGTTGGGACAATGTCCTCCATAGCAATTTGTGAGCTTGGAGGAGCGGAATATTTCACCATATAGTCATATTTGCCGCTGGGTTCTCCTAGCGTGTCCCATACTTCTTTGGGTGGATTTTGATATTGCTCAGTGACAGGACTTGTGAAAATTTGATCATTTCCAATTTGATCACCCCATCCAGTCGGGGTAAGGTCTTCCATAGCAATATAAGAATTCTGAGGTGCGGCATACTGATAGTTATACCCGCCGTTTGGTTCTCCCACAGCATCCCACATTCCCATGGAAATGGGTGGAATCTCATCTGGACATGGCTGAATGATATGGTTCAAGAACACTCCTTCATCTTCAATAGCGTTTACTTCTTGGCTGACGAAGTGTGACATTAATCCTCCAGAACGAGGACTTTGATCATTCTTTTGATTTTCACTATCATAGCCCAGACCTAGTTTGTCAGACTTGTAGGGTATATCGGGAAGATGTCCCCATACTGTACAATCACCCTGTTCAATCAAGGCTTTGGCATCTTTGAGAGAAGCCATAGTTGTAGTTGGAGTAGCAGGAATATGCTTGGTGGTAGAGACATCTGGAGAGACCACCTCAAATGATTGGCATGGAGTTTCGATGAATTCGTCCTCCAACTCAACATATTTGGAATTGCTTAGGTGACTAACCACATATTCCTCTTCGCCATAGACTGTGACAATCTTTCCTTTTACTGGATATTTTAACTTCTGATGCAGGGTAGAAGTTACAGCGTTTGCCCCATGTATCCAAGGGCGTCCAAGTAAACAGGAGTAGGCTGGGTGAATTTCCATTACGTAAAAGATAGAATCAAAGATTTGAGAACCCACTCTGATTGGGAGATTCACTTTTCTGTATACCGTTCTTGTTGACCCGTCAAAGGCTCTTACCACAACATCACTTGGTTGTAACACAATTCCTTCGAAGTCAAGCTTTTCTAGTACTGTTTTTGGTAACACGTTCAGAGAAGAACCGTTATCTACTAGCACATGAGATAGAGTGGTGCCATTACATTCAATGGAGATATGTAAGGCTTTGTTGTGATTTTTTCTAGCAGGGGTTAGATCCACATCGGAGAAACCGAGACCATTGCTCACGGTTAGATTGGCAACACAATTCTCAAATTGGTCGACTGAGATCTCTTGAGGCACATGCGCAGCTTTCAGGAACTTCATCAGAGCTTTGGCATGAGCTTCTGAATATTTTAGCAGAGATAGCATTGAGATTTTTGAAGCGGTGTGCCCCAGTTGCTCAACAATATTGTAATCACTCTTGCAGATGATTTTCAATATTTCCTCCATTTCTTGCTTTGATGGATCCTCAGCAGTGATCTCCACCGGGGTTTGAATTTGTTCAACTTGTGGCTCTTTGCCTCGAGCGTTGACATTTTGATTAGGAACTGGGATTCGGACTGGACCAGCAGCAACATTTGGAGAAATTTCTGGTGAAAAGATTCTTCCACTTCTCGTGATCTTGCTGGTACCCACAATATTACCCACAGTTGGAGTAGTTAACTTTGCGGCCTCTTCAGTCGAGGTACCCTGCTTAATTCCATGAACATAAACATTAGTGTCATATCCCCATGGGACAGCTTTGTCTGAGGAGTATGAAAATGGAGTTGGACTAGCAATGACTACTGATGCCACTTTGAGTGTAGCAGAAATTTTGAATGGAGCCTTGGCAGAGATTTTGAATGGTAAGCTGGAGATCACTGAGGCATCTTCTATTCTTATCCCGTTTGCAAAGACTTCGCACAGCACGTCCATAGAAGGGAGCCTCTCAAACATAATGATACGGCGTTCCATCCACTTTTGAATTCCCATTCTTAGATTTTCACAACCATTGCGCAGGCAAGAGCAGTAAAAGCAGTCGGGGTCACATCCTGGGAAGTAACCAGCTCGGATTAGCTTTCCTTTGACTTCGCAGAGTGGAGTTGATAATTCGTTCACATCATAGATGTAAACAGTGTCCAGGATAGCGCTGACAGTTTTGTCATGCTTTGGCATAGGGGCTGTGATGACATTTGGAGTTTCTGGAGGATCGAACTCAATTTCACCAGCATCTATCATATCTTGTATTTTATTTTTCAAGGCCCAGCAGTGATCTGCGTCATGCCCTGGAAAGTTTGAGTGGTAGGCACATGTCGCATCAGGGCGATAATTCGGAGAGGAAGTGTTGACATTCTTTGGAGGACCTCTTAAGGTGATCAGATCTGCTTTTAGCAAGTGCTGCAATGCCTGAGAGATTGGCATGTTGATTTTGGTGAAATTTCTTCTTGGTGCATCTGGTCGATGCGTATATTTTGGTTGTTGATCTTTTTGAGGTGCAGATGCGGAGATCAGAACTGCCCCTACAGATTGATGCTGCTCACTTTTGCGACTTTTCTGAATTTGTGTTGCGTTGACCTCATTTCTCCCGCTGATGGGCCTTTTTGTAGTACCAGAGGAGGAACCTATCTGAATTTTTCCATTTTGAATGCCACTTTCGACACGTTCTCCGGTCAATATCAGGTCAGTGAAACCTGATGATGAGCTTCCCAGCAAATGGCTATAGAAAGGGCCAGTTAAAGTGCCCATGAACATGTCAACTAGTTCGCGATCAGATAAGGGTGGTTGGACCCTTCCAGCCATATCTCTCCACTTTTGTGCATATCCTTTGAAACTTTCTTTTGGTCCCATAGACATGCCCCTTAGTTGAGTACGGGTTGGCGCAAGATCAGCATTGTATTGGTACTGTTTGTAAAAAGCAGCAGCTAATTCTTCCCAAGTATGAACCTTGGTATTTTCCAGCTGATAGTACCACTCGAGTTGTGTACCCGACAGACTTTCTTGGAAGAAGTGAATCCACAATTTGTTATCCATTGTATGAGGTTGTATCTTCCTCACATAGGATCTCAGATGTAGTTTCGGGCAAGAAACTCCATCATATTTTGCAAAGACAGGAACTTTGAATTTTGGAGGGATAACAACATCCGAGATGAGCCCTAGATCATTGAAATCTAAGCCAAGTATTTTTTGTATCTCCATAGCTTTCATACGGTCTTCCAGCTGTTGGTATTTTTCATCATCCGGTTCGTCCCCAGAATGATCATTTTCTTCATTTGACGAGAGAGAGGGTTTAGCAGAACCCTGGTTGCTTTGATTGTCTTCTTGTTCATCATCACCGACTGTTTCAGGGATCGGTGGCTTTTTGAACTTTTTGACTGGAATTTTGATCTTTCTTCTCAGGTGACTCACACCTACAGATCCTTTGGGCTTCTTTTTCTTCTTGATTATCAGGGCTTTCAGTTCCTGTTGCCCCTTTGCCAGTTCCAGAATTGCCACTTGAACTTGGGCATTTTGTGCTTCGAGATTCTTGATACTTGCCTCGGATTCCATCTCTTCTGACTGAAATAAACAGCGAGGAGATGAGAAATCCGTCATGAGAACCTGTTATGAAATGTGTATGACTGGATGCCATGTGTATGCAATGTATGAAATGTATATGCAATGTATATGAATGCAATGTATGAAATGTATATGCAATGCATGAAGTGAAATGTGTGTGCAATGTTTCAAGGATCTTAGAGTTTAGATTTGTTAAAGAAGAAACAAACGTTAGTTAATCAATTCATTTCTTTTTTTTTTTGCTTCTTTTTTCTTTGCCTCATTTGGGCTTACAAGACAGAAATAAAATAAATGATCCTTCAGGTCTCCCGTGGACGCTTTCTCTTTGCCCCCAGGAATGTGTTGATCTGCTGTTCTTCTTGAAGCTGTCCGGTGAGCTCCAATATCCTTCTCTCATAGTCTTGACAGTATGATTTGAAGGTGTCTCTTTCCTCTTTGAGTTGAACCCAAGATTTTTGCAACTCTTCTAGGTCAGTTGGCATGTCCGGGTGTAGAATAACTTGAGGTTCATATCCTTCGACCTCTGGTTCAATAGTCACAGGTAGAACAGCAGGATATGGCATAAGGAGTTTTTGAGCATGAGTGCGGACTCATCTGAGGTAGGGTTCCATAGGAATAGAATTCCATTGCCCCAGAGTTTTGCTTTCTATTCTATAGACACTGCCCCATGCGTGTATGAACCTTCGTCGGTGTCTATGAGAATCATTCTCGTAATCAAACACAATGCCACGGATAATCATGTCATGAGGACCGTTGCTCCTTGCATATCCGAATTGGCGTAAAGCTAAAGAGGGATTGTAAGTGATGCCTCCTTTGATGCCAAGGAGTGGCACATTAGGGTACTCTCCACAATGATCAATGATAGTAATGTCTTTTTGAAAGAAGTTGTTCCACCGGATATCTGAATGAGACAAAGACATAATCCTGCGAGACCATTGCATTCTTTGTTCATTTCTCAATACTGATCGGGGAAGATGAAATGTAAACCACCTAGCCAGTAGTGGTATACAGCACATGAGAGTTCCTCGTTTCTTCATGGTACGAGTGTGTAGAGAATGTAGAATGTCTCCCAACAATGTTGGTACCGGGTTACGGATTAGGAAAAGGTTGATGATGTGTACACTTATGAACTGGTCGGGATTAGGGAATAAAACCAAACCATAGATTAAAAGTGCCATAACTTCCTCAAAAGCTGGATAACTTTTGTTTTCTAGCAGTAGTCGAGCCTTTTCCAACAAGAACTTGGCAAGCAAACCCTTAACTCCACTCTTTGTTTCCCAATTGGACTCGATTTCTGATTTCCGCAGATGTAAAGCAGCAGCAATGACTTCAGATTTTGGAATCCTTTCTAAACCAGTGAAAGGTAATTGATTTCGAACGGGCAATCCAATTAGTTCAGAGAACTCTTCCAAAGTGGGTACCAACTTGTCATACCCTAATTTTTGACCCCCCTGAGATGACATATCTTCAGGATTTTCATCAAGTCAAAGTAAGTACTCAGGGCAGTCTGGCATTCAATCGAGGGTGTTCAAAGACAAGAAAACTCAGGCAAAGGATCAATCAATAGAGGGATTAGTCTCTAATACAATCATAAGACTCAAAAGCTTCATTATTTCACCTATGATTGATTAGACACCCAGTCATCTAAGTACAGAATTACTCAGATCAACAGACTAGGGTTTGGAGCCTATCAAGGACTAAAATCAGGGATCACCTTTGGGAAACCCTAAAAAACCTCAGGGGATCATTCAAAGACATCAATCATCTTCAAATATCTCATATGACAAGATCCACTGGACATCACACTTCAATTCAAAGTCTACAGTCATTATTTTCACATGGTCGACAAATTAGGGTTTTGACCTAATTCACCAAGATAGTGGACTTTTAATCGGGGCATGAATCCAAAACTCAAGACATGATTCAAAAATCTCTACTACCTCAATATAATCCATTTACATCATTCATTTGAGGAGAAGATCTTGTTTCTACACAAAAGCCCAAAAATTCACTTTGTCAGGGAAAAGTCAACTGTGAAGGATCATCATTGACTTTTAAGGTTTTTGGTCAAATAATGATTTTCAAAGATCAATATCATCAATATATGGATGTCAAAGTCATTTGACCAAAGAAATTCAAAGAAATTCATCAAGGAGCAAAAAGTCGGGAATTAGGGTTTTTGAAGGCATGGTGAGAACTCAAAATTTCACCTACACAACTCAAAAAACTTCCAACATGAAAGTTGTAGATCTTGCAAAATAAAACAACATCTTACAAGGGAACTTTTTTCAAAAGATCAACCATTTATGAAGTTTTGGAAATTTTGAAGTTTAGGTCATAAACACTTAGAAATTTTTCTAAGTGTTTTAACCTAGTTTTCATCCAACTTTGGGCTCATTTTTCACAAATTTCCCAAATGATTCTGAAGAAGACATAAACTAATGATTTGAAGTAGATGTTTAGGGCTTTCCAAATTGTGTTCAACCTTCTCCAAATTCAATTTGAGCTAGGAGTTATGCTTGTTCAAAGTTGGCCTCATGAAGTAAAATTATAGGTCATGTGCAAATTGGAACTTTGCAATTTTGTGCATTTTGCTTCATGAATGGATGCTACACGACCCATAACATGTCTGAAACAATACCATGCATTCATTTTCACCATGGCATGAAGATTGAAGAAGATTCCCAAAAGCAAGAACATGTGATTATGTAATCATTACTTTTGAGAATTTATGATAAGCAATGATTCACCAATTGGAATCTTCTCCTAAGCCAATAGAAACTTGCTACATATCAGAAATGTTCCCTAAGATCCTGCAAGATCAATGGATAGGGGAAGCTAGCCCGAAAATGCATCATTGCATTTTGGAGATTCTTTGAATTTCTTCATGGCTAAGAAACCAAACTCACTACACTAAGCAAGCTCACCACAGCCAATTGATCTGCATCCATTTGCCTATAAATAGAGGCCTCATTCTCATTCAGAAAACACACCAAAGCAACCATATTCCTTGCTTTCTCTTTCTCTTCTCATGTTCATTGTTTTTCAAAGTTCTTTGGCAAGAAGAATCGATTTCTTCAAACCAGAGCTCATCTTTGGGAAGTGAACATTCTAACATCTCAAGGGAGGTCATTTGAGGTGATCCAAGCACCTGGATCACTTCTGTAAGTGGAGGAACACCATTGTTGCTCTCACTTTGGAGCATTTGCAGTTGGAGGTCCATGGAGTAATTCAGGAGGTTTCAAGCCAAGCCAATCATCCAGGCACACTCCTCATGTCATAGTGAAGCTAACCAGATGGCTGCAGCTCGTCTGTAACTCCAAATTCAACAACCTCCATGTTCACTTGAAGCTGAAATCGAGGGAGGTCCATAGAGCAATTCAGGAGGATTCAGGCTACAATAAGCATCCAGTTAGCATCATTGAGTCTCAGGGAAGCTATTGAGATCATTCATTCAAGCCCAGGTGGTCTCTATCATCCTCACGACCTCCATTTTCAGAGGTAAGTTTCTGAACCTCACTTCTCTAATTTAAGTACTCTTTGTGAAATAGCTCGATTCTATCTTGTTCAGCATCATCAGAGGATTGAAAACCCTCTATCATCATCCATTTATCTTTCAGTATAGTCATTTAATTTGACTTTGAAATTTTAGGGTTCTTCACGATTTCTGGTAAATTAGTTAGATGTAGTTAATATTAATTCATGTTAGTTACATATTTAGAATCGTGAGTGAATTTAGAGCAAGTTTCATGTTTACATCATTGCAAATGGTTGAGAGTTGAGAGAGTTCAGAAATTTGAATTGATGGAGCTTGAGGTTGAAGACGAAGATGGAGGGTGGCGCCATTTTTCAAATCTCTGAGCGAAGTTTGTTTTATTTTTAATGATAGGCGTTTCCTTAACGAATGAATAACTTGCCCTAGTGGCCACACATGCGCTCTTAGTCTCCTCATGCCCAAGGTCTGGGGTTCGAATCCCCCTCGCCTCAGACCTTTTGATTTTATTTTCTTTTTTCCACTCTATGCACTAGACAGCACACATATTGCAATGAAATGCCCTCTATAACACCATGCGCGCGTTGGCTGGTTGGTGTGTGTTTTGATTGTTGGCTTCAAGGGCGTGGGTTCAAACCATGGTGAGGCCAAAATATTTTTTTATCACTTTTCCTTTTCATTTTCTTCACAACTTCACATAATTAATTCACTTATCAAATTAAATCATTTTCACTTCATTTTTCACACACTTTTTATTTAACATATCTATTTTGTGAATAATAAAAAAAAATCATAAAAATATTATTTATTTCATGTATTTTTATTAGGTTTAAAATAGTATGTTTTAGGTGTTTTCTTAAATACTTTAATACATATTTTCACTTTGTTTTAACCTAAATCATTTTGTAAATAAAGTTTATGATAAAACCCTAATTGTTTAGGTCTTAATTAAGTAAAAAAAAATCTTTATTTTTACTTTAATTAAGTTGACTTTTGTCAATTCTCAAAACTGTTTTCAATCTCCGAATAAACCAAATGATTAGGGTTTTCAAACAACAAAACCTTGTATCATTCAAAATCATTTTTCAATTGCTTTTACACCAGTACTGTAAAGTACTGGGCCTCTAATAGAGTGTAAGTCCCAAAAACCTTCTCTTCTTAGCTTGTTTTCAAAACTGTATTTTCAAAATCTTCTTTCTGTTTTCAAAACATTCTTCTGGTATTTGAAGGGCATTATTCCCGGTGAAACTCTTCAGATACCTATGTGACCTTTGTCCATCTTCACTTCTTCTGTTTTCAAAAAC
This sequence comes from Vicia villosa, assembly GCF_029867415.1. Lineage (NCBI taxonomy): Eukaryota > Viridiplantae > Streptophyta > Magnoliopsida > Fabales > Fabaceae > Vicia > Vicia villosa. The sequence continues at coordinate 120,765,263 of NC_081186.1, read as the reverse complement.
CATTAACTGTTTATCATATATATATATATATTCAACTGTTATCAACAAAACAACAAAATTACTGTTGAGGCTCTGTACATACTTCTTCAATGGCCTCCACTCAATCCAGGTTAGGCTTTACAAGCTTTCAATTTACAGTCTTTATTTAAATTACTGTCAAATATAAACTGTGCATATATTAGTTTAGAACTACGTTTGAGTATAAACCTTAGGACAGTTAAACTATATATATATATATTATAGGAATATGGCCTAGGATTGAGAATGTCTTCCCGGTGAAGGCTCTTTCCTAATTAGAGATCTGTAGTTCAAACCCCCAAGATGAATTATTCCCGGTGAAACATCTTGGCAAAAACCTTAGAATCCAAATAAATAGGACACATCCACCCAAAGAGGAATTATTCCTGGTGAAACCTCTTACCCATTTGCTTAGAGCCAAAATAAGTTCAAAACTACATAGCTTTCTCTTGTGCTATAACAAGGACCCTCGATTAGCCTCCTCTTGGGCTTTGTACAAGGACCCACAGGCTTCTTAAAAGCATTTCCAGCTTCCTCTTGAGCTTGTATACAAGGACCCATCAGGTTTCTTATAAACATAGGAACAGGTCTTTAGTCACCTTTTAGCCTACCCTGGTGAGTTTCTTCCAATTTAAACCAGACTTTAAACAAGCTAAGTTTGTCTCAATTTTGCATTGAGTACACCTTTTGGAATGAGAGACATGGACAGTCTCTGTCACCCTTATCTTCATCAATCTTCCTTAACAGAGTCTAGGATCCATGCTTTGGGTCATCCTCAGCATTGAGTCAGCCTTCATCTTGGGCTTTAAACAAGAAGTCTCCATTAGATAATCTTTCTGCCATTCATTTTCAACAAAATCCCTGGAAAGGGTTAGCCTCCAAAGTCAATTAAAATCAACCTCCATTTCATAAAATCCCTGGAAAGGGTTAGCTTCCACACATTCTTTCATTTCAATAAACCCCTGGAAAGGGTTAGCCTCCAAAGTCAATTAAAATCAATCCATCATTTCAATAAAATTCCCTGGAAAGGGTTAGCCTCCAAAGTCAATTAGTAAAAATGTCAAAAGAAATAAAGATTCATTTCTCTTAGGAGATAATTTCCCCAAAAAGAGTCAAAACCCCTGGAAAGGGCCAGCCTCCAAAAAACATGATAAAGTCAGTCTTTTAACAGACAAATTCACCAGCTGAGTCAAAATCCCTGGAAAGGGTTAGCTTCCAAAGAAAAACAGTCTTTTAATAAATAAAATCTCCTCAGTAGAGTCAAAACCAACAAAAACAGTTAGCCTCAACCTTGGGCTTCATACAAGGCACCCAAACAATAAAACTCCCCTGTCAAGAGTCAGCCTCAACCTTGGGCATTGTACAAGGCAGATAATAGAGTCTCCCCAGTGAGTTCTTCATCACTCAGTAGCCACAACCTTGGGCTTTGTACAAGGCAGATAAACCATACTTTCATGTGTCAAAGATTCCTAACACCTAGGATCTTTTCCCCTTAGAGTCATCCATACTCAGTTTATTTAAGAGTCAGCCACAACCTTGGGCTTTGTACAAGGCAGAAAATAATGTTTTCCCTAGCTAGAGTTAGCCACAACCTTGGGCTTTGTACAAGGCACATAAAATAGAGTCATTCATTCAATTATCCTCAACAGTTAGCCACAACCTTGGGCTTTGTACAAGGCACACAAATAGAGTATCCCTAAATAAGAGTCAGCCTCAATTCTGGGCTTTGTACAGAACACAAAAATACCCTGTAATTAATTCCCAGTGGAGTCATCTCCCAGAGTCAATAATATTAATTAATCAATCAAAAAGCCTCAAGCTTGGGCCTCATACAAGCCAGCTAAAGTCAAATCTTTTATACAGTAGATAGACATAGCTTATCTCTATAGAGAGATATTTTTACTACTCTACCACATTCAAACAAACAAACATTTCAATTTCAATTTCAATCAAAGTCTCCCATTTAGGACTCTGAAAGACATGCTCTGGCACATCCCCAGACTTGTACACTTTCCCTAATTTGGATGAGCATCTTTCTTTCATTTTAGAGGCACGATGGCTGTCATACTTGATCAACCAAGTAGACTCCCCTCTTGAATGAAATGAATCCAGTTATTCTGTCACTCCTTTAAATGTTTGTGGTAGAATAGTACAAATACCTCTCTGTAAAGATGATTTCATGTCTCTTTACTGTAAACAGAGATTTAATTCCAAGCTTCAACCTTGAGCTTCAAGCAAGGCACCAAAAACAATTAATTTCCCTAGTTAGTTCCCCGAACTACATTAAGCTCTGACTTCCACTAGGGATATGTAGGCATGAGGTTCACAAGGAATCTCAGCGAGCTAATAAAATACCAAAAATAGTCAGTCTGTCTGTCTGTCTGTCTTTTCAAATCAAATCAATTCCTTCTCCTAACACAAAGGAGAAACTTTCCCAATCATTAGCAGCAAACACAATCACAATGACACAGAGAAGGTTCCTGTAGAGTACTACAGATATGTAGGGTGTTTAAACACTTCCCTATGTATAACCGACCTCCCGGACTCCAGAATTTCTAGTCTAGGTGAAATCCCCACACTTAGCAAACTCCTAGGGTTTAGTTGAGATCTTTTTTCCCCTTTCCTACTTGTAGGACCAATAAGAAAGTTCGTGTGATATCGTAGGAAGAACTGAAATAAAATTCATCCCACCACGGGCGCATTCTCCTTCCAAATTTCGCGTGAAGGGTTTAGCGTGCCGTCCTCCCAAGTGAAACGGGGAGGTAAAGAAAACGACACCACACAACTGGTAATCAGGAAAGGTAAAGCAATGATGTTCAGGGTCAAAGAACTGGAACAGGACCCGTATCATGTCTTCTTCAAATTTTGAGGTAACCAAATGGAGTAGGTGACCATGCCTTTCAGTGAATTGAACATTCCTGGGGAATTCTGACACTAAGTCTTTTAGTTCAGATGGTACCGTTGAGATGTTGATTTGGATGTAATCTTTGGTGGCGGGAGCCATTACCTGCAAAAATAAAGGTAAACTCTTTGATCCTTGAAGTGTTTGGTGCAAAAATGATATGCTTATGATGCAAACATGTGGCACACAAAAACAAATCAAACAATAGCCTTAGGTTTAAAGGCTTGCATGGAGCTGATAGGTGATACCCTCCCCACTGAAGTTGAGTTGGTTAAAACCTGTCCTAGAATAGCATTTGGGTTCTATGATCCTTGGAAGTAACATCTCAATACGGCGCTCGATCGGCCGATCAAAATATTCCTCGAGGATAACTAACTTCGATCAATTTCAAAGCTAGCCACTTAATAGGCCACAAGTCAAGTTCAACTAAAAAGGTTCTAAGACAAATTAGTGTTTAATGACACTTCGGAAGCCTAATATACTCCTTGATCGTTTTCAAGGGACATCAGTATAAACCAAAGTATCGCACTAACGATGACTACCAGATCAACCGTATCGGTACATGCCGTACAGTTTCCTTGGTCTATTGTCATATACTTAAGGTATCTCGAGATTCGGGTTAGAATCTTTCACAAGCAAAATACCCAAGCAAGCCTTTGAAAAATAGAGCAATCAAGTCAAACAATTGAAAACATCGACCTATTCTCTTAAGGTAACCCCTTTTGAAAACATTTTGTTTTTTTGAAAGTAAATCCCCAGCAGAGTCGCCAGTTCTGTGGACCTCCAATTTTTTTAATCCCGGGCCATACCTCTGTTCTGTAGAGATACGTGAACTGACTCTTTTTTATCGCTTAATGCTTTCGCATTTTGAAAATTCACAGAGTCGCCACCGACCTTTTATTTTATCCAATTAAGGAAAGGTTTATAAAAGAAACAGAAAAAAGACCTTTAAGAAATTCTGGGTAAGGGGGTAGGTTATACAAAGGGAAGGTGTTAGCACCCTTTGTATCCATGGTTATCCATGGGCTCTTAAGTTTGCTTAGCTCACTTGTTTTTCGATGACTTTTCAATTGCTTTAGAATGCTCATATGTGGTTTCAAATACTTTTGTAAATTGAATTTCGTAATGATCCGTGTGTGGATGTATACAAAATGCTTGTTTATCTTTCGAAAGATGTTTTGAAAAGAACGTTAACTTTGTAATAATCCGTGTTTGGATGTATACAAAGTATTGTCTTTTTGGAAAGTTTTGTTTTGAAAAACAACAGTGTATGAGAATTTTGTTTGTTTTGATTTGAGCAAGCAAACTAGGAGGTCTACCTTGAGTTGTAAGGTCTTTATCCTATTTCCTTTAAAAATCTATCCTTTCACCGGATATAAACGCAAGGTTCGATTTTGTACTCAAAATAGTGGAATTTTGACTTTGATTTTGAAAAGAATGAGAAGGGATTTACCTTAAGAGGTGCAAGTGTGATTGTGATTGGATTCAGATATTTTATCTTTGAAGTTAGTGATCTAACGGTTCAATTTTATCTTTGACATACACGCAGTTTATATTTGCTGGAAATTAAAATGCGGAAATGTAAAGTGCGGAAAGTAAATCTACGCTATTACATCGATTGTGCAGGAAATGTAAACTAGCCTATTTACATGAATTTGACATCCTATACATTTATCTAGGAATTTAAATTGCAAGGAAAATAAAAGGCATGTTTTTGGATTTTTATGATTGATTTTAATTATAATTAATGCATGATTAATTAAATTAAAATGAAGAAAAAGATGAAAATAGATTTAAACCTAGAAATTAAGTTTAAAATATGTACAAAATATTTGTTAATTAATTTTAAACAAAACTAATTTTTTTTGGAATTTTTTGGAATTGATTTAAGTTAATTAAAACATAATTATGTAAATAATTATACAAATAATTAAAACTTAAAAAGAAAATTATTCAAAATATGTACAAAATTAGTTTATAATATATAAACAATATTTTATATAAAGAACAAATTTTTTTATGATTTTTTGATTGGTTAGAATAATTAAAAAGTAAATATATAAATATATACTAATTAATTATGCAAAATATTGAAATTTTAAAGAAAAATAAAATATTTTTATTTCAGAAAATAATATATTATTTTAGAAGTCTAAAAATATTTTTTGTGTATTTTTTGGATTTTTAAAACTATTTTTAATTAATTTAACAAAGAAATTAAAATAAAATAGAAAATAAAATAGAAAATAAAAGGATACTGATCCTGTGTGGTTTGATTGAGGGAGTATGATGTGCACGCGCGTTCTGAAGCGTTGGATGAGCTGTTAAGCAAGATCAGGTGGTCCAGAAATTGAGGCACGTGGTATACGTTACACCTGCAAAACACTGGATTAGTGGAAAGTTTAAAAAAAGTACGCGCGCTGCTGAACCAATAGGAGGAAGACACGTCTTCGTCTTCAACCTTCAGACAAGGCCTTTAACAGCGCTTTTGTAAAAAAGCGCTATAGTAAGTGAGCCCTAATTCTGCAAAATAACGAATAGGGGTAAACAAGCACATAAATTTGGCGCGATGGTACCATTCAACTCGTTTTGTCCATACGAATCTAATGGTACTATTTAGAACCTCTAATTTTGCCTAATTTGGAAAGCCCTAATTTTGAAGCTATGAACCCTAAAATGGTAGTTTCGTTTATACGTGTTCAAGCTTCAATTAAGTTTCCAGAAATGATCTACACCTCAAACCAAACTTAATAGTATGTCTACATCTTGTTAAGCATGTGTGAATAACCAGATACGAATTGATTTTAGTTTGAACAAATTTGGACCTGTATAGCTCGATTCAGTGAGCTTCAAGGCTTGTAACTGATTGGGATAGTTTCAGTGATGTTCAAGGAAGGTGTTTGAATGCTTAGTTTGTATTGAAATGGACTGAAATTACAAATTCGAATTTGAATTTTCTTTGAAACTTTTCAAGTGATTACAAGTGTGTATGAGCTAAGCTTTGCTTCTGAACTTGCCCCCCTTTCGTTACTGAACTATGATAGCTTATTTATAAGCATTGAGTGCTTAGAATTGAAGCTAATATGCAACTAGTTGCCTTTGTTGAAATCTTGCATTTTTAATATTAAAAAAGCTTTGAATTCTTGACCAAGTCCCCTTGCCTTCAATGCACCTGCCTTGCTCTTCAATTCTCTGCAGAAAGGTAGAGATTCCTTGGGTGAGTCATGCTTGGAAGTTAAGCTACCATTTATCCATCCATTTTTCTTTTAATTTAATCTTAAAATAAGATAAAATCAAGCAAAAAATGGATAAAAAAGGTGTGGGCTTAGTCTTGGTCGTGGGAGGCCCATATCATCATGGAAATGATGTTTGAATGCTGAAAACTTGGCCCCATTTGGAAAAAATACATTTTTGAGCAATGTTGATTTCATGTATTTTCCCAAAATTTAGCCAACTTCAACAAGGTGTAAATCCTTCAATTTTTGTCATATGAAGGAGATCTTGCACTTTTTGGAAACCTCAAAGAGTCCTCTAACCAATGTCTTTGGTCTCATGTCAAAATGATTTTTGATGCTCCTTGTGTGTCCTTTTGAAAAAAGTGTCTTTTTGTTGACTTTGAAAATGACCTGTAATGTCTTTGATCATATTTTTCAAATGGTGAATCCAATGACCATGGGATCAATGGCATTTGAAAGATAATTGAATTTCCTTCAAGATGAGCTTTGGTTTGAATTTTTTGGATGAAGGATGAGAGAGTTATGATCAGTCAAAGTTGAGTTGACTTTTCAGGCAAAAACCCTAATTTTGAATCTTAGGGTTTTGTTGATTTTTGATCTTTCCTTGATGAATTATGATCATCCAATGATCAAATGATGAATCCTTTGACAAAATATGGACTTTGACAAAAAATTTCATTTTTGACTGTCTGTTGACTTTTTTGGTCAAACGGGTCGTCTGTTGACTGTTTGAGCTGCTGACGGTGCGTCTGAGTGAATTGAAGTTTGAAAATTTGTATGATGGTACTTTGAGATATATGGATGTGTATGAAATCCATTTGAGCTCTCAAAAACTTGTTGCTCCTGTAAAAACAAGAAAAACCCTGATTAGGGATTGTTTATGTAGGAGACAGTTAAGCGTACCTGATTTTTGTACAGTGTTGAGTTTTTGCTAATCGCGTGATATTCAGAAGATTTCTAGCACAAAAGATCTTGGAATTTTGAATTGTGAAAGATTGATTTGATTGATGGTACAAAACACTGAGAATTGTATTGCCAGCAGTTTGGCTGTCAACTGACTGTCCAGGTATTGACGTAGCAGTTAGAGTGAGAAATCAACAGTCAAAGTTAATTTTCTTTTTTTTGTTTTTGTTTTATGTTTTATGTGAAAAATGAAAGTTTATTTACATGACTTGTTAAAAAAAACATAGACATAATAAATAACTAATATTTACGGTATGCGGGCAAAATTACCGAAAATAACCCTGAAAATCATTTAATGCACAGAAATAGGAATATTTGACTGGCAGAAAACACACAAAATATTATCTTAGTAATTAAGCAATATTATGACAAATAGTACCACATTTAATACTGACAGTACAAATATTACATACTATATTGAACAGTACGGCGAATAAACGGTACATTTAAGAAATAAGAAATACGGCAAATTTCAGGAATGACGGTTAATGACCCATGCTATGAACAATAACATGTAGATGATTGGGAGTGCAACCATTGCAGGTCCACACTCTTCAGGACTATGTAGGCAGAAGAAAGTCATGATCACCGTAGCAATGGTGATGACTGTAAGAAACAGTGTCTCTATCCACTTTGCCATTCTTGCCAGGGAAGAAGAGAAAATAGATATGAGGTAGGAATTTGAAAGATGAGTTAGAGTTTGATGTGAGATTTTATGGAAGAAAATGAGAGGTATTTATAGAATGGAAAGAAGGATAGAGACGTTGGGGAATGATGTGATTCCGTACAAAAGAAAATTTGAGTGGAAGTAAGATTTGAAAGAAAGTGGGGATAGTGTTGGGAAAAAGAGAGATTTGATTTTTGAAAAAGAGATTTGAAAAGATTTTTGAAAATAATGGAATATAGTACAAAATTAGTGGGAAACAAAAGATAATAATAATCTACTTGTTACCAGTACAGTCTGAGTTTCCTGATTCTGCGCCTGCAAAAAGATTTAACTCTGTACCAATTGTGTCAGTACTATTTATCTGTAAATAAATAAATAGCATGTGTGAAATAATAAACAGTATTTGGCGTTTGCGTAAGAATAAATTCAACTGCAAGCCAAATTACTGTATAAGAAAAATTCTAAAAACTAAGTGTTTCATATGTCAGGATATTTGTTGGAATAATCCATAATTATATGAGACTCTTAATTTTCAGATTGGAGTTTTCTTGAAAAAAGATGTGGGCAAATTTTGGGGTATAACAGTTGCCCCTATTCAATCTTCTTAAACCTGAAGAGATTGTCTGAAATCTGAAGGTAGAAGATGATTGAATATTTAGATGCCCTGAAAATTTGCACTTACCTTGATCAGAAGAGATGTTGGAAGTTGCATTTGAATGTCGTCTGCGAAATGTTGTTGGCAGATTGAAACATTACCTGAGATGGGCTTTCAGATGCCACCTGGTAAATGTGTTGATGGTTTGTTCATCAGAATGAATCCATTGATTATATCTTGATGAAGGATTTGAAAGTCTTTGTGTTGACTGTTTCGGAACCGTCCAAGGTTACCGCTTTAAGTCTTGGAAGATAATCGTTACGGAACTTGTCCAAAGTTTTTCCGATTTAGATTTTGGAAGTTGATCATTGTGGAACCGTCTGAGGTATCGCTTTAGATCTGCAATGTTAGATCGTTTTGGAACCGTCTGAGGTATCGCTTTAGATCTGCAATGTTAGATCGTTTTGGAACCGTGTGAGGTATCGCTTTAGATCTGTGATGCTAGATCGTTTTGGAAACGTCTGAGGTATCGCTTTAGATCTGCAATGTTAGATCGTTTTGGAACCGTCTGAGGTATCGCTTTAGATCTGTGATGCTAGATCGTTTTGGAAACGTCTGAGGTATCAACTTTAGATCTGTGATGCCTGTTTTTTGAGTTGGTTAGTGATCAGAATGAATCTTCGGCTTGATTATATCTGAGAGAACCGTTCATGGAATTCAGGTGAACACTGCATGTGATTGAGAACATCTTTGTTGAAGATATCCGTCTACCTGAAAAATCAAGTTAGTGATATGCAACGTTTATGATGCATGTAAATGTGAGATATTCCCGGAGAAATATGCATGTGATGTTGTGTATGAATATGCGTATGATGCATGATGTATGATGTATGATGTATGATATATGATGTATGAATGTGAATATGTGAATGTGAATATGTGAATGTGAATATGTGAATGTGAATATGTGAATGTGAATAATGAATGTGTGAATGTGAATATAAATGTTTAAATGTGTGATGTATGAATGTGATGCGTGTCAAGCTTCTAGTTGGGAAAATAAATTTCCGCCAGTCATCTGGATATGACTATATTGTGATCGTTGATGATCTTTTGTCTTGTTTGAGTACCCTCGGCTGGGGAAATTCTTTGAGAATCCTGGTATTCTGTTGAAGGATCTTTGAATATCTCTTGAGAATGAAAGGTAGCTGGAAGTTCTGATGCCCTTTTAAATGGGAATGAGGAAGATGCATAATCCTCCGATGCACTATCTGACCAAGTCCGGGTGCGGGGATCATACCTTCTGAAGGTAGTAATCTGGAACAACCCTGCTGGGGGATAAGACCTCTTTTGAAGAGAAAATCATTTTGAGGAATTTGCTGAGAAAGGCGTTTCTCTTGGGGATTTTCTTCTGATGGGATGATGTCCAGATAATTGGGACATTTCCTGAATGCTATTCCTGTTTTTCCTGGTAAACATCAATCATATTCAAATGCACATGCTCATTCAAAATTATCATTGGGACGCTTACGTATTTAAACAGAAAAAGTGAAAATGGTGATTTTTGAGCCTAAGCTGCATTGATTTTTGAAAAAGAGCCATGATAGGCTGGTTAGCACAGGGAGACAACAATCCTAGAAGTAGGAAACTATCAGAAAGTTTTGAAAAATATTTATGAAGATAAATAGCTATGTGAAAACGATCCAGTCAAGTTTCAACTCTGCTATTGCCAATCTGTCTTCGAGCATCTCATCCCTCACTTGTTGGAAGAAAGTGATTGGACTGATCGGTGTCTTTGAGGTGTTGAATCTTGATGGTGAGTAGGCAGCTGAACGGAACACAGTTGTATGTTTCATTCCCTAACTTTTGCCTAGGCTGCCCTTTCAGGTTTTCAGCCCACCGGGATAGTATTTGTTTAGTCTCTAATTTTTGCCTGGACCGCTCTTTCGGGTTTTCAATCCACCGAGACGCTCTTTTTTGCCTAAGTTGCCCTTTCAGGTTTTCAACTTAGCGAGCTGTTTTTTTCTTTTTAAGAGAAGTATTTTTTAACTATGTCAGCATTCACAGGGTGTGGGAAATCCTCGCCATCCATGGTGGTAAGCAACATGGCGCCGCCGGAGAATATTTTCTTGATTATGAATGGTCCCTCGTAGGTGGGAGTCCATTTGCCTCTGGGATCACCTTGTGGTAAGATGATGCGTTTGACAACCAAGCCACCAGTTTGGTATGCTTGACTTTTGACTTTTTTGTTGAAGGCTTTGATCATACGCTTTTGGTATAGCTGTCCATGACAAATAGCTGCGAGCCTTTTCTCATCAATCAAGTTTATCTGGTCCAACCGTGTTTGAATCCAATCGTCTTCGTCTAGATTGGCTTCTTTCATAATCCTTAGGGAAGGAATCTGAGTTTCAATTGGAAGAACTGCCTCCATACCATAGACTAAGGAGAATGGAGTTGCCCCTGTTGAAGTACGCGCAGATGTGCGATAACCATGAAGAGCAAAAGGCAACATCTCATGCCAGTCTTTGTAGGTTACTGTCATTTTTTGTATGATTTTCTTGATGTTCTTGTTGGCAGCTTCCACCGCACCGTTCATCTTTGGTCGATATGGAGAGGAATTATGATGCTTGATCTTGAACTGTGTGCAAAGTTCAGTAATCATTCTGTTGTTTAGATTTGTGCCATTGTCCGTGATAATCCGTTCAGGGATGCCATACCGACAAATGAGATTGTATTTGATGAACCGGGCCACCACATTCTTGGTAACAGAAGCAAATGAAGCTGCTTCTATCCACTTTGTGAAGTAGTCAATAGCGACCAGGATAAAGCGATGTCCGTTGGAGGCAGTAGGTTTGATTTCTCCAATCATATCAATACCCCACATTGCAAAAGGCCAAGGAGCCGTCAGGACGCTTAATGGAACTGGAGGTACATGTACTTTGTCAGCGTATATCTGGCATTTGTGACATGTTCGGGAGTGATGATGGCAGTCTGTTTCCATGGTAGACCAGTAATAACCTGCTCTCAGGATCTTTTTAGCCATTGTATGCCCACTGGAATGAGTACCGAAGGCACCATTGTGTATTTCTTCCATGATTTGTTCTGCTTCCTTCTTGTTTACACAGCGAAGTAAAGTCGAGTCATGGTTGCGTTTGTATAGGGTTCCATTGCTTAGAAAGAATTTGGCAGCAAATCTCCTTAGAAACTTTCTGTCGTTAATGGATGCCCCTTCAGGGTACTCCTGAGCTTCGAGATATCTTTTTACTTCATGGAACCATGGTTTTTCCTCGGTTCCTTCGGTATTGATCTCATTGCAATAGGATGGTTCATCTTGCCTGTAAATGGTGATCATAGGCGCCTCGTTGTCCCACCTGACTTTGAACATGGATGACATGGTAGCTAAAGCATCAGCTAGTTGATTTTCCTCGCGTGGGATGTGTTCGAAAGTGATTTCTTCGAAGTAAAGAATCAAACTCAGCACATATTCTTTGTAAGGAATTAGATTTGGGTGCTTTGTGTCCCATTCCCCTTTGACTTGGTAGATTACCAAGGCCGAGTCACCGTAGACTTCCAGGAATTTGATTCTTAGATCGATTGCAGCTTTAAGACCCAGAATACATGCTTCGTATTCGGCTATATTGTTAGTGCAATTGAAGCATAACCTGGCAGTGAACGGTGTGTAACTTCCTGCGGGGGAAATGATCACAGCTCCGATGCCATTGCCAAGTGCATTAGAAGCTCCGTCAAAAACCATAGTCCACCGGGATCCTGGCTCGGGTCCTTCTTCTGGTCCTGATTGTTTGTAGTCATTGACTAGCATAATGTCTTCGTCTGGGAAGTCAAAGTTCAATGCTTGATAATCATCCACTGCTTGATGAGCCAGATGATCAGCTACCACACATCCTTTGATTGCTTTTTGTGAAGTGTATTGAATGTCATATTCTGTTAGGATCATTTGCCATCTCGCTATTCTTCCAGAGAGAGCAGGTTTTTCGAACACGTATTTGATGGAATCCATCTTGGAGATTAAGAAAGTGGTGTGATTTAGCATGTACTGTCTTAGTCGGCGAGCTGCCCAAGCTAAGGCACAACAAGTTTTTTCGAGTAGTGAGTATCTTGTTTCACAATCGGCAAACTTTTTGCTAAGATAGTAGATTGCGTGCTCCTTTCGGCCAGATTCGTCATGTTGTCCTAGTACACACCCCATTGAGTCTTCTAACACAGTTAGGTACATTATCAGAGGTCTGCCTTCCACAGGTGGCAACAAGATTGGAGGTTTTTGGAGATATTCTTTGATTTTGTCAAAGGCTAACTGGCATTTGTCATTCCACCTTTCCACTTGATCTTTCTTCAACAGTTTGAAGATCGGCACACAAGTAGTAGTCATGTGGGCAATAAATCGGGCGATGTAATTTAGACGTCCCAAGAATCCTCTGACTTGTTTCTCGGTACGAGGTATAGGCATTTCTTGAATGGCTTTAACCTTGGCGGGATCAACCTCAATACCTTTGCTGCTGACGATGAAACCTAAGAGTTTTCCGGATCTTACTCCAAAGGTACACTTATTTGGGTTCAGTCGCAACTTGTATTTCTTGAGTCTGTCAAACAACTTGTGTAAATGACCCAGATGTTCTTCCTCGGTGTTGGATTTTGCAATCATGTCATCGACATACACCTCTATTTCTTGATGAATCATATCATGAAATAGCGCTACCATTGCACGTTGATAGGTTGCTCCTGCGTTTTTCAGACCAAAGGGCATTACTTTGTAACAAAAGGTTCCCCAGGGTGTTGTGAAGGTTGTTTTTTCCATGTCTTCGGGTGCCATCTTGATTTGATTGTACCCTGAGAATCCGTCCATAAAGGAGAATACCTTGCATTGTGCGGTATTGTCAACCAGTACATCGATGTGTGGTAGAGGGAAATCATCTTTGGGACTTGCCCGGTTCAGATCTCTGTAGTCCACGCACATTCTGACTTTCCCGTCTTTTTTAGGTACAGGCACGATGTTAGCTATCCAAGGAGGATAACTTACAACTTTTAGGAATCCGGCATTGAACTGTTTTTCAACCTCGTCTTTGATCTTTTTTGACATATCAGGCCTACTCCTTCGTAGTTTCTGTTTGACTGGAGTGCTACCTTCTTTGATTGGCAGGCGATGAACTACAATGTCTGTGTCAAGGCCTGGCATATCCTCATAGGACCAGGCGAATATCTCGACGTAGTCTCGCAGTATTTGAATCAGTCTTTGCTTGACGCTGTGTTCTAAATCAGCCCCTATTTTGACTTCTTTCATTTCTTCGTTGCTGCCCAAGTTGATGACCTCAATTGGCTCCTCATGAGGCTGTATGGCCTTGTCTTCTTGTTCTAGCAGCCTTGCAAGTTCTCTTGGCACTTCACAATCTTCCTCACTTTCGTCCTCAGTTTGGTAGATCGGATTTTCAAAGTCATGACGGGCAATAGCAGAATCGTTGTTGACTGGATCCAGAGTGTATGTGAATCTGCATGTTAATTATGTGAGTATGTGTGAAGAAAAAACATAGCTATTTGAAAGCGAAGAAAGAAGGAAAAAGGATCACAAAATTCAAATATGCAAGCGTCCCATGATTTTATTGAATGCACATGATCATGATATGATAAGCCCTTATAGAAGGACCGGTGTGCTAAGGCACACGGCTTTTCAAGCTCATGGTTCGATTGTTTAGGAACCACTTTTATCTTTGCACAATATACACAAAGAAAACAGGAAATGGCATTTACTCCTGGTCAAAGGAGATCACATCCTCAGCTTTCCAGTTGCTCAATCCACTGTTGTGAGCAGGGGGTACCCAGCTGTTCCAGTTGCAGTTGTCTTTTTCATCTTCCACAGCATTGATTTCATTAGTGGGAAAATGAGCCGGTGATCCTTCGGGATAAGGGATATACTCTGCTGGATACGAGAGCCCAGGCTGAGATATCTCTGTTGGCTGAGCGAGATGCTCGATAAGGCCGTCCCATGAAGTCGGGATGATACTTTGAATAGAGACTTGTGCATCTTGGTGAGGAGTGTATGCTGATAGAAAGCAACCCTCGTTATTTGGTATTTCCCTGGCTTTTTCAAGAGCGAAATTGTCATCGTACTGTTCATCCCATCCAGTTGGGACAATGTCCTCCATAGCAATTTGTGAGCTTGGAGGAGCGGAATATTTCACCATATAGTCATATTTGCCGCTGGGTTCTCCTAGCGTGTCCCATACTTCTTTGGGTGGATTTTGATATTGCTCAGTGACAGGACTTGTGAAAATTTGATCATTTCCAATTTGATCACCCCATCCAGTCGGGGTAAGGTCTTCCATAGCAATATAAGAATTCTGAGGTGCGGCATACTGATAGTTATACCCGCCGTTTGGTTCTCCCACAGCATCCCACATTCCCATGGAAATGGGTGGAATCTCATCTGGACATGGCTGAATGATATGGTTCAAGAACACTCCTTCATCTTCAATAGCGTTTACTTCTTGGCTGACGAAGTGTGACATTAATCCTCCAGAACGAGGACTTTGATCATTCTTTTGATTTTCACTATCATAGCCCAGACCTAGTTTGTCAGACTTGTAGGGTATATCGGGAAGATGTCCCCATACTGTACAATCACCCTGTTCAATCAAGGCTTTGGCATCTTTGAGAGAAGCCATAGTTGTAGTTGGAGTAGCAGGAATATGCTTGGTGGTAGAGACATCTGGAGAGACCACCTCAAATGATTGGCATGGAGTTTCGATGAATTCGTCCTCCAACTCAACATATTTGGAATTGCTTAGGTGACTAACCACATATTCCTCTTCGCCATAGACTGTGACAATCTTTCCTTTTACTGGATATTTTAACTTCTGATGCAGGGTAGAAGTTACAGCGTTTGCCCCATGTATCCAAGGGCGTCCAAGTAAACAGGAGTAGGCTGGGTGAATTTCCATTACGTAAAAGATAGAATCAAAGATTTGAGAACCCACTCTGATTGGGAGATTCACTTTTCCGTATACCGTTCTTGTTGACCCGTCAAAGGCTCTTACCACAACATCACTTGGTTGTAACACAATTCCTTCGAAGTCAAGCTTTTCTAGTACTGTTTTTGGTAACACGTTCAGAGAAGAACCGTTATCTACTAGCACATGAGATAGAGTGGTGCCATTACATTCAATGGAGATATGTAAGGCTTTGTTGTGATTTTTTCTAGCAGGGGTTAGATCCACATCGGAGAAACCGAGACCATTGCTCACGGTTAGATTGGCAACACAATTCTCAAATTGGTCGACTGAGATCTCTTGAGGCACATGCGCAGCTTTCAGGAACTTCATCAGAGCTTTGGCATGAGCTTCTGAATATTTTAGCAGAGATAGCATTGAGATTTTTGAAGCGGTGTGCCCCAGTTGCTCAACAATATTGTAATCACTCTTGCAGATGATTTTCAATATTTCCTCCATTTCTTGCTTTGATGGATCCTCAGCAGTGATCTCCACCGGGGTTTGAATTTGTTCAACTTGTGGCTCTTTGCCTCGAGCGTTGACATTTTGATTAGGAACTGGGATTCGGACTGGACCAGCAGCAACATTTGGAGAAATTTCTGGTGAAAAGATTCTTCCACTTCTCGTGATCTTGCTGGTACCCACAATATTACCCACAGTTGGAGTAGTTAACTTTGCGGCCTCTTCAGTCGAGGTACCCTGCTTAATTCCATGAACATAAACATTAGTGTCATATCCCCATGGGACAGCTTTGTCTGAGGAGTATGAAAATGGAGTTGGACTAGCAATGACTACTGATGCCACTTTGAGTGTAGCAGAAATTTTGAATGGAGCCTTGGCAGAGATTTTGAATGGTAAGCTGGAGATCACTGAGGCATCTTCTATTCTTATCCCGTTTGCAAAGACTTCGCACAGCACGTCCATAGAAGGGAGCCTCTCAAACATAATGATACGGCGTTCCATCCACTTTTGAATTCCCATTCTTAGATTTTCACAACCATTGCGCAGGCAAGAGCAGTAAAAGCAGTCGGGGTCACATCCTGGGAAGTAACCAGCTCGGATTAGCTTTCCTTTGACTTCGCAGAGTGGAGTTGATAATTCGTTCACATCATAGATGTAAACAGTGTCCAGGATAGCGCTGACAGTTTTGTCATGCTTTGGCATAGGGGCTGTGATGACATTTGGAGTTTCTGGAGGATCGAACTCAATTTCACCAGCATCTATCATATCTTGTATTTTATTTTTCAAGGCCCAGCAGTGATCTGCGTCATGCCCTGGAAAGTTTGAGTGGTAGGCACATGTCGCATCAGGGCGATAATTCGGAGAGGAATTGTTGACATTCTTTGGAGGACCTCTTAAGGTGATCAGATCTGCTTTTAGCAAGTGCTGCAATGCCTGAGAGATTGGCATGTTGATTTTGGTGAAATTTCTTCTTGGTGCATCTGGTCGATGCGTATATTTTGGTTGTTGATCTTTTTGAGGTGCAGATGCGGAGATCAGAACTGCCCCTACAGATTGATGCTGCTCACTTTTGCGACTTTTCTGAATTTGTGTTGCGTTGACCTCATTTCTCCCGCTGATGGGCCTTTTTGTAGTACCAGAGGAGGAACCTATCTGAATTTTTCCATTTTGAATGCCACTTTCGACACGTTCTCCGGTCAATATCAGGTCAGTGAAACCTGATGATGAGCTTCCCAGCAAATGGCTATAGAAAGGGCCAGTTAAAGTGCCCATGAACATGTCAACTAGTTCGCGATCAGATAAGGGTGGTTGGACCCTTCCAGCCATATCTCTCCACTTTTGTGCATATCCTTTGAAACTTTCTTTTGGTCCCATAGACATGCCCCTTAGTTGAGTACGGGTTGGCGCAAGATCAGCATTGTATTGGTACTGTTTGTAAAAAGCAGCAGCTAATTCTTCCCAAGTATGAACCTTGGTATTTTCCAGCTGATAGTACCACTCGAGTTGTGTACCCGACAGACTTTCTTGGAAGAAGTGAATCCACAATTTGTTATCCATTGTATGAGGTTGTATCTTCCTCACATAGGATCTCAGATGTAGTTTCGGGCAAGAAACTCCATCATATTTTGCAAAGACAGGAACTTTGAATTTTGGAGGGATAACAACATCCGAGATGAGCCCTAGATCATTGAAATCTAAGCCAAGTATTTTTTGTATCTCCATAGTGTCATACCCTAATTTTTGACCCCCCTGAGATGACATATCTTCAGGATTTTTCATCAGGTCAAGACAAGTACCCAGAGCAGTCATTTCTCCATCTGGTACCTAATCGAGGATGCTCAAAGACAAGAAAGCTCAGGCAAAGGATCAATCAATACAAAGACTAGTCTCTAATACAATCATGGGGCTCAAAGACTTCACTTTTCTCATCTATGATTGATTAGACATCCAGTCATATGAGTACAGGTTTACTCAGGTCACCAGACTAGGGTTTTGAGCCTATCAAGGACTGAAATCAGGGATCACATTTGGGAAACCCTAAAAAACCTCAGAGGGTCATTCAAAGACATCAATCATCTTCAAATAACTCATATTACAAGGTCTACTGGACATCACACTTCAATTCAAAGTCTACAGTCATTACTTTCACATGGTCGACAAATTAGGGTTTTGACCTAATTCACCAAGATAGTTGACTTCTGATCAGGGCATGAATCCAAAACTCAAAACATGATTCAAGGATCTCTACTACCTCCATATAATCCATTTATATCATCCATTTGTGGAGAAGATCTTATTTCTACACAAAAGCCCAAAAATTCACTTTGTCAGGAAAAAGTCAACTGTGAAGGATCATCATTGACTTTTAAGGTTTTTGGTCAAAAAATGACTTTCAAAGATCAATATCATCAATATATGGATGTCAAAGTCATTTGGCCAAAGAAATTCATCAAGGAGCGAAAAGTCGGGAATTAGGGTTTTTGAAGGCATGGTGAGATCTCAAAATTTCACCTACACAACTCAAAAAACTTCCAACATGAAAGTTGTAGATCTTGCAAAATAAAACAACATCTTACAAAGGAACTTTTTTCAAAAGATCAACCATTTATGAAGTTTTGGAAATTTTGAAGTTTAGGTCATAAACACTTAGAAATTTTTCTAAGTGTTTTAACCTAGTTTTCTTCCAACTTTGGCCTCATTTTTCACAAATTTCCCAAAGGATTCTGAAGAAGACATAAACTAATGATTTAAAGTAGATGTTTAGGGCTTTCCAAATTGTGTTCAACCTTCTCCAAATTCAATTTGAGCTAAGAGTTATGCTTGTTCAAAGTTGGCCTCATGAAGTGAAATTATAGGTCATGCATCATTTTGGAACTTTGAAGTTTTGTGCACATGACCTCAAATACAGATGCTACATGACCCATAATACATCTGCAAACATGCCATGCATTCATTTTCACCATGCCATGATAATTGAAGAAGATTCCTAAAACAAGAACATGTGATTATGTAATGATTACATTTGAGAATTTATGGCAAATTGATGAATCACCCAAGGAATCTTCTCATCAACCAATTAGAGCTCACTTTGCATCTGAATTGTCCCCTAAGATCAGATAGAATCAATGGATAGGGGAGGTGGCTCGAAAATGCAATGATCACACTTGGATATTCTTTGAAATTTCTTCATGGCTAAGAAACCAAATCAACTTCACTAAGGAAGCTCACTCCTCTGCAGCTATACTGATCCATTTGCCTATAAATAGAGGCCTCATTCTCATTCAAAAAACACACCAAAGCAACCATATTCCTTGCTTTCTCTTTCTCTCCTCTTGTTCA